>NC_056747.1:921418225-921493225 GCF_019279795.1 Protopterus annectens
AATACCGACTGGTTGGAATCTCAAAAGCTTGTTTACCAAAACTTGAATTGAACCAGATACCTTTAGATTTTCAGGCTAATACTTTCCTAACTGGGTTATTTCACCTTACAGAAAGCCAAACTCCCTTGAGTTGGAAATGAACCAGTGATCTAAGGATGTTTTTGGAAATCACTAAAGTCCTCCATTCCACAGCTATCAAAATAATAAACATTGTTCATAGGTGATTACTAGGCTTAAGACCCCAAGTGACCTTTTTATACCTAGCCATGCTTTCTTATGTGAAAATCAAAACCTGAACTTTGTGTCTGTGAGGTAACTGTTATGTTAACTAACAGCCAAATGTACATTGTACTATTTATAGGTAAATACTAGGCTATCAGTCTGCAGACTAGTATAAGTCTAGCCAACAGCCAAAGAGTAGAATCAAACAATGTACCTTATATCTGTTAGGGAAAGACCTTAACCCTTCCGCCAGTTTTTGTGCAGCATGTGGATATTGGTGTGTGTTTGTGTGCATGTATCCAATATGTGTCTATATTAGTGTCAGAGTTACAGAAAGGGTTGTTTGAAAGGATAAGGTGCAGGGTTAGGGTTAAGGTCAAAATTAAACTTAGGGTTTGCAGATATTAGTAAATTAGAGAATACCTGCTAACCCTAACCCTGCCCTAACCCTGTACCTTACCTTTAAGAAAAAAACTTTCTATAACACTGACGCTATTCAGACAAATTTGATCTGAATGTGTCCCAGAGTTTAGGTGATCCAGCTGTATTGCATGTTTTCTTTTGCAATTCTTTTTCGTTTAGATAATTTGAGTTCTTTGATATGTTGAATTTTGGAATGTTTTGGAATGTTGGTACCAGTGACTTCCATTTCAGTGCCTTTGCATTCAGATAATTCAACATATCCACCCACATACACACATTATATATATATATATATATATATATATATATATATATATATATATATCATTTACAGGTAGAGGATATCAAGCAAAACTATTAAAACTACAAATAAAAATGTATGTTCTTTAAAAGAACAATTCAGTGGAAAACATTGATCTACCTGGAAAAAAATGTGACACAGGAACTATGGAAGCATAAAGAAAAACAGCCTGGGTTTTTGATAAGTATAAAAAAGAAACATGGATATGGAAAAGAAAACTTGGAGTAACAGACAGCACACTTGCCTTTGGTGTAGAAGGCTTTAGATTCTGTTCCCACACCAGGTAGATTGATTGCTGACACTGTGATGCAGCATAAGGGGGATGTTGCACTTCTGATTATGCCATCCTTCAGATGAGACATTAAACAGAGGCCTCATGTTCTTGAGTTGGTGGTAGCTCAGGTGGATTTTAAAGATCTCATTGTACCTATTGAAAAGAAGTAGGCCCTTTATCTCTATACAAAAATAACTCTTATTTACAAAATATTTACATATTTACAAATAGTTATATATGTTGAAATATATAAATATACAAGTCTGTTTACAAATATTTATAATTTTCTTTACAATCATGCTAAATATTTATCCCTATTAGACCCTTACTCCTGTTTCCATAACCACCATGCAATTTTACTTAATATTGCTGATAAAATCCATTTACCTTTAAACATAATTGCATTTATTATTTCATTCCATGTAACATAAAATAACTTTTTATCTAGTATTTTAACATGTTCTTTGTTTCTATTCCTATAATATCCATATTTAATCATATCCATTTTTATTTTATCCACTTATTTCATATCTTCAAAAACATCTTCTTTACATTGTTTTCCCCATAACTTTTTGTTACTGTTTTACTTTCAAAAACACATGTTCCTTAGTTGTTTTTTCTTGGCAATGTAAGCATATTTTGTCACTTTTCATTTTATATGGTATATTTCCTTTTACTGGCAATGTATCTATTACCAGTCTCCACAAAAAAATTCTTAACATTCTACATTATGATTACACAATTTGGTTGTTATTTTTATAGTTTTAATTTTTTCATCTGTTAAGTTTTCCCATGGTTTTACATAGTGATGTTTTATCACTACATTCATAAACCATGCTATTCTGTCATTTTCTATATCATCAATTTTTATTTTCTACAAAAGTATTTTTCTTTGTAACATTTTATTTCTTCATTTATATACTATTTTTCTCTTTTACTCTTTTTACCATACTCTAAAATTTATCATAATTATATTTATACAGTTTTGCTACTACTCTCTCATCTTTTTCATGTATACACTTTAACACTTTGTACTAATTTAATGGAGGTGTGTATACCACTTTGTTAATTAACCCTAAACCTCCTTCTTCTTTACTTACATATAAAACTCCACTTTTTACTGGGTTAAATCTAGAACCTAACACAGAAATTTCATTCACAGTAAAATATATACCCCCGTTCTTTACTACATCATCTAAACCTTTACTTTTCTCTTTATTTAAAGCCATCCCTATCATCTCTAGACACTCATTTGTGTAAATTATTTCTTCTTTTATCCATTTTGCAATGATTATAATGTCATCTGCATATGTTAACAGAACCATAATTCTTAACCCTTCAGGTGTTATATACCCCACCTCCTTCATTTTGTAATTTATTTTACATACTATCACATTCATAACTAATGCAAAGAGTATACAACTCATTGGACATCCCTGTCTTACACCACTCTTTATATGTACCTCTTGGCTTAACCAGCCATTTACAAGTATCTTTACTTTATTATCACCATACACTGACATGCATAATTTCCTAACTTTCTCACTTATATTATATTCTTTCATTATTACTCATAATATTTAATGTCCAGTTGTGTGAAATGCCTAATTAAGATCTGTCTCATGATTTTTGCTTTTCTGTTCATAATATGATCCACAATTTCTTTATCATTAATAATTCTTGACAACCTTTCCCCTTTATACTATATATGCTATCTTCATAATATTTTTCATTTTAGTTTCAAGTCTCTCTTTTTTATTATTTTTAAAACAGCTTATAATAAATGTTATTCAATACTATTTGTCTCCAGTTGTTTAATTCTTTTCTTTCTTCTTCCATGTGAATTTAAGTATTCCACTACATAATTCTTTATATATAAAATCTTCATTTGACCATTCATTGAAAATCTTTACAAACTTTTTTTTTTACCAATCCCTTACATTTTTATACATTTTATACCCTATTCCATCTGGGTCTGCAGTCAAATCTATATTTACTTGTCCTAATACTTTATCTAGCTCATTTAAAGAAATCTCCTTTTTCAATTCCTTATTCTCTTTTTCTGTTACCTTTTTACCTATCCGTGTTTTCTCACTATGTTCTTTCTTTTTTTAAACATTTCTTGCACATATTGTACTACACTATTCATAATCTTTTCCCGTGTTCTCTCTCATTTTACATTATTTTTCGTATTACACTTCCATCTTCCTTTACTATACATGCTGAAGTAACTTGATACTTCTGCACTTTTCCCTTGTAAAAATATCTTTGCTCATATAATAATTGTATTTTTGTCAATTTATTTCATATAATTATTGTTCTTTGTCAAAGTACTTTCTATCATTATGTTCTAAATCTTCCAAATGCATCAATGTATACTCTTTTATATTTTTGTTTCTCTACTTTTCTCACATCATATTGTGACTGTAAAAACATTTTTATATTTTCCTTACATATCATTCACCATTCAGACCAACTTTTATAAAATGTTCCCATAGTAATATGATCTTTCCATAACTATATAACTAATCTCTCGCCTTCATTCCATGCATTTGCATTTATCCTTTTACTCCTTTGCCTATTTTTTCCTTGTTTTCTTTTATCTCTAGCCATATTGCATGATGTTAGGAAAATCCTGTTTCAACTACCTCCCCTTCTCCTGTAACTAAACCTTCTGATATTATAAAATAATTTATTTTAGTTCTATAAATACCCATTTTGTAAGTTCATGAATTTTTGTCTCAGAGTTTTAACTTACCACATCTTATAACTTCTAACATTTTTCTTATATTATTTCTTTTCTTTTTACACTTTCCTTTTAAATCAGAGATAGTCTCCTGTCATTATAATATTCCTTTCTTTTGCAGTTATTATAAGCATATAATGTTATAATTTTATATACTTATTCTTTCCATTTTAAAATTACAATGGTTAATCTTCTCATTTTGCTAAAGTTACCTCTACTATCTTTACTGTATTTCTACAGAATACAGTTATTTCAGTACAGCTCTCATTTCACAAATTCCAAATTATCTTTCCTCCCCATAGTTTCTCTGTTTGTAATCTTTCTTCATTTGTTAAAAATCTTGTGTCTTCTAATATAATTACATCTACATCACATGTATTACACCAACTGCAGAATTCCTGTTGTTTCTAATACTATTGAGATTTACAGAAACCACTCTAAAAAACATGAACATGTTACTGAATATTAACATAAAACAGACTATTATTATCATATGTAAAGTTCGACAAAAACATGTACATGGACAAGTAATTAATTAGTTAAAGATAAAACTAGATTACTCAATTAGTTACAATTAATGCATGCTTAAAATACAGAGTAAGGCAAGACATATGTAAAAAGCTTACAGTATATGGCACTTCTGCCATAAAAGTAGTTAGGTCACTTAAGACATTGTATAGGTAGTGATAATTTAAATTAGATAAAGGAAAATGTTATGGTAAAAAGAGAATAGATATAAGAATATGTTCAAGAAGTAGGGGTTAGTCAGATTTTAGAAGGTAGGAGATTAGAACAAGTACAGATTCAAACAGAAGAGAGATAGTCTTGTAAAGAAATTTTGAAAGATGCAAGGTTCTGATTAGATTTAATCATTAATGGTAGGGCATTCCAAGCTTTGGCTATGGAACAAGTATGTAGAAGCTGGCCAGCACGTAGGTTAGGCTTGTATACCTGCAAAATTTTCAGATCTGAGATACCTTTTTGGTAGATGGTTGGTTAAATAAAAGGTGCGGGCAGGACAGACTAAAGGTTTGTAAATTCTTTTATGCACAGTTGTTTACTGCAGGTAGGAGAGATGGTGCAGAAGTTCAAGACAATTAAGGCAGTGCAGAGCTATGCAGTGATGGGTAGAATGTTTAGCATTTGTAGGAGGAAACTTGTCAACTTTGTTATAACACTGAAATATGAATTCAGTGCAGAATTCATAGCTTTTCCTCAGCATCCTTTCATTTAATGCAATCAGCTCCAAGGTCATTGGATTTCCCCTCCAGTGGTCTCAGTTTAAAATTAATCTAATTTCTCACTCAGCAGCATTTACACCCACACAGTATATCAGATCATAACCCCACAGGAAATTATGATAGGGAACATGAGTAATGTACTTGGCAAAAAGAAAGTAAAACCAATATTTTGTATTTTGATTTCTTGTTGACATACTGTGGTGTTGAGACTTTGCTTATATTAATTCACTTCTGTTTGTGTTAATAAGCATATAATATCTTGCAAGGCATTTGCATGAGACAACTCAAAGATGGTTAACATTAACAAACAATAGCATTGACCAGTAGCATTACTATGACCCTAATGTCTATTTCTAGCTTTTATCCATAATTCCCATTATGCACTTCAGGCCTGGAGATGGTGGGAAAGAAGCAAGAACTAAGACACTTGTCCAAGAGAGAGAGAGAGAGAAAAGTGGACTGAGATGTGACGAAGGAATTTAAAATTATGTATTGTGTTGGAGGGGTTGCTACTCTATAGGTTTGTGGAGAAATATTTATATAAAAGTTTTGTTATACATCTGTTGAAATTACCTAATTTTCTTGTACCTGTAGGTGCTATCTGAAAGCAGTAAATATTATTCAGGAAGAGGACTAAGACTGTTTGCTGGTTTGATTTCAGAGACAGGACGAATGGATCTTGAAGTGCAGAGATACAATTCTCCAGGATTCACTGGGTGTCTCTCTGGAGTAAGGTTCAACAACATTTCTCCGCTGAAGGCTGTATTTGTGCCAAATGATACCATGCCTCCAGTAAATGTCAGTGGTGAACTGATACAATCGAACTGTGCAGCAATGCCAACAAGCCTAAGTGTAATTCCTCCTGAACTGGATCCCTGGTACCTAGGATCAGGTAATTCCATTTCTGTTTAAATAAAAAATAAAAACAAAAGACTTTAGCATTTGTTGTTTTAAATGTAATATATGGCAGGATAACACAGATTAGCCTGCAAAACAATATTCTATGCTGAATTCTTTTTAGCAGGTGTTGTATGCATTATTTATTACACTAAAACCACAAATTGTTGATTAGAATACCTCTTAAATATGACTTCCACTAAATGGCTTCACAGTATCTTTTGCAACGGTTGTCAGCCTAGTTGTACATATAGAGAAATGTGTTAGGAAGCTATTTGTAAAATGCAAAAAACTGTGCTAAAAATTATACTATGGAAAGTCATTTCTGCTAAAAAATTGCATCTTGATGGACTCAACAGTCATCATGCCCATTGAGAACCTAGCATTACTCACAGAAAGCTGTTCAGCAGCTGAACAATAACAGTTTAGTAAATGAGGCTACCAAATCAATGGAAATCAGTTTTTCTCACTGCGCCCTCTGCTGTACCTGTCAGTGTCCTTGTTACTTACCTCACTGCAAAAATAGTGAGCCTGCATTAAAAAATATTACCTCTGCACTTAAAAACAATGTAGGTAAAATGCACAGAGCTAATGTTTTTAAGTGAGACTCACTGTTTCAATTTTGCAGTAGTAAAAGGAGTACTGAGTGTAATGCTTTGCTCATGTAAGATACACATGTTTTGTGCGTGCACACTACATTAGTTGTTCCCCAGCTGCTAATGATGGCGACAACAGCAGAAAAGAAGTTCCCAAATACAATGCTATTATTCATGAAAAGAAAATAAATTTATTTGTAAAGCAATATAATTGTGTAATAGCAATAACATAACGTTTGGGGAGGGTAATGCATGGTTTACCCTGGCTGGCTTTGTTTGATCACTCCGGCTTCCCCCCTCATTTTCAAACCATGCCAGGTGTGGATAAATCCTGCACTAGCCATACCAGACAGTGTGCTATTGTTAAAGTAATTCATTTAAGGTATGACACAGGAAAGATGTTAAAAGAAGCATCAGAACCATCCATCCTTTATTTGGCCCAAAAACTACAGTACCTGATGTTATCTTTTCCATACACCTCAACCTATAGGTTATCAGATCTGACTTGGATCCAAAGCCAGCTCTTTTAGAATCTTCAGACCAGGTGTTCTACCTTGTCTAGCCATAATACCCTGCTCTAATTGCCTCTCCCCAGATCTCATTTGCCACCATTGAGTTTAGATCATGGTTGTGAGCTCTGTCAGCTTTGTATCCATTTTGGTTATTTTTGTCTAAAGACTTTTGCTGTTATCTTCTACTCTATATTTTTATTACCATCAGCAGATAGTTGTAGTTTGTAGTTAGGTGTGATTTGTTTCTGTGTGTTTATCTTCTAGGAAGGCAGGTAGTTAGGCAGTATTAAGTTTTTTCCTTAAAAAATCTTCATAATTGTCATTAACACTTATTAATAACAGTTATTAATAGTTAATAATAATTAATACATACAGGGTTAAAGTAGTCTTCTTTCAGAGTGTTTATTACTTTCTTATTTAGTGCTTTGGAGTTAGTGTTATCTTGTTGCATTTTTTGGCATTTTTTGCCTTTTTTCCTGAAGCCGCATTGTGCCATGTTAGTTTTCTTTTCCTGAACATAGAGGAAGCTTCAGGGTTTAAAAAGCTGTGTATCCTTTGAACACAAACTGCCACTGCAAGATAACCACAACAATTTGGGCACAGTGCACTTGGAGATGGAATGTCAAGCTTGTACCACTTTTAACGCCTGAGCCCTCAGTGAAAGGAGGGCCAAATTCATCATTAAGGACCTTTGCCAGCCCTCAACTGCTTTCTCATCATCTTCCTCCTCCAGGAAGGGGAGAAAACTATAAAACAATTAAGACAATACATTTCACTGTTGGAAAAGTACAGAAGAGGGAACAGATCAACAAATATATTCGGGATGATAGACATGATAAAAGCAATTGCGCAGTATCAGAACAGATTAAGATCCATCACATACTATTGCAAATAATAAACTAAATATATCAGCACAGGCAGAAAAATGTAGAAGATATTCAGATAAATATAAAGGAAAAGTACAAAATAAGCAATGACCCAAAAGTTTTATAGAAAAGTGGGAAACAAGGCAAAAGGAAATGAAACACCACCAAAAAAAAAGAAGAAATAGACACATTTTAGAGAAATTTCGGTGAAGATCTTGTGGAATATAACAAAGATGCTGAACAGGCAAAAGAAGTAAAAGAAAGAATAAGAAGTTGAAATGTACATGATATGAAATGGGATGAAGTAACAGCCAGAGAGATTGAAAGAAAATTAAGAAAACCTCCTAACTGGAAAACCGCAGGAGCAAATGCAGTAACTAACTTCTGGCTAAAAGTATTAACATCTTTACATGAAGATTTAGCCATGAGTAAGAACTATTTATATGCACACCCCAAACAGACACCAATGTGGTTAACAACAGGAAAAACAATACTCCTCCTTAAGAGCGAACCTGCAAGCTATCCTAAAAACTATAGACTGATAACTTGCCTTCAGAAGATGTATAAACTATACACTGGAATTGGTGCTGTAAGAGTTTATAGTCATTTAGAAAAAAACTCAATCATAGCAATAGAACAAAAGGGTTACAAAAGAAAGTCATGTGGAACAAAGGATCATTTGTTGTTAAATAAATTCATAATGGAGAACTCTAAAAAGGGAAAGAATCTAAGTATGGCATGGATAGACTACAAAAAAGCATATGACAGCATCCCACAGTCATGGATAAAAGAGTGCTTACAAATGTATACTGATTGCTTGCATTATAGTGACCATGAAAGAGCGGCAAACAACTTTGCAGTCAAACCATGAAAAAGGGCAAATTATTATTCAGGGATAAAAATTCAAAGGGGATATTCCAGGTGGCTCTTTGTCACCGCTGCTCTCTTGTCTTACCTTTAACACGTTAAGATGTCTACTTAACAGATTAGGTCATGGCAACAGTTTGGTTCCTACAAAACAACAAAGTGTAAAGACTTCTCATCTTTTTGTGGATGATTTAAAACTATATAGGTCTTCAAATGAGGAACTGAAAGCACAACTACAAGTGGTCAAACTTCCTCAGATGATATAAGAATGTCATTTGGTTTTGATAAATGCGCAAAATAAACCTTTAAAGCAGGAAAGCTGCACCACCAAGAAAATATCAGTCTGGAACAGGAATGTGATATAAAAGAACCTGAGCAAGAGGGAGTGTATAAATACCTGAAAACTGATGAAGGATCAACAATAGAACATGAACAAATGCGAATAAAACTTAGTAAGTGATATTTAAGAAGATTAAAATTAATATTAAAAACAGCTTTAACACCTAGGAACAAAGTCCAGGCAATAAACCAATTTGCTCTTCCTGTCTTAACTTATAGTTTTGGATTGACTGACTGACCCCAAAAGGTATTGGATCAGTTATACAGGAAAACAAGAAAAATGCTTCATGCTTATCAAATGATTTATAAAAATCAGTGTATACCAAGGTTATAATTCCCCATTCTGAAGGCGGTATGGGCCTCCTCGAAATTGATTACATGCTGACCTCACAAGATCCAAGTGTAGTGAAAGTTTTGAAACATGAGAGAATAAGTCTAAGATGACTTCTCTACTTAGTTTAGCAGAAGCATATTGGTATCAAGCGGGAATGGAAATCAAACAAGAAATAGATAAATATCAGGCAGTAACTGAATGTGCCAAAAAAACAAAAAAGAGAATATGAGGTGAAAGACTGGATGGGAAGGCAAGAAATGTAGAAAATGCAGAAATATACTTGCAAGTGCAGAAAACTTTTGGAACAACCTCATGTTGATTTTGACCGAATGCAGGAATGGTTAAAGAAAGGTGAATTTAAACCAAAAGATGAAAGGTTAATATTGTGGACCAGGATACACTGCATATATAAAGTCTGTTGAACATGTGGAAGAAACAGACAAATGCAAGTTTTGTAAAACAGATTTGGAGACAGTCGCACATCTTGTTGCTGGGGGTGTAACATTAATGGCAGAAGGACTGCATACTGAAAGACATAATAATGTGGCAAGACTGTTACATTGGGATTGTGCAAAAATTATAATATTGAAGTATTTGAGAAGCATTGGAAACATGAACTACAAAGCATTATAGAAAATGATGAACTTTATATCACATGGGATCACCCGCTTCCAACAGTTCAAAAAATAGATGCGAGAAAGCTAGATATAGTAGTCCAGAAAAAGAAGACAAAAGTAGCACTGATCTTTGAAATTGCTATATCCAGTGACCACAGAAAGACACAAAGTCATAAAATACCAGGATTTATAGGCAGAAATGAGGGAAATGTGGAAGAAGGATACCCAGACAGTTCCAATAGTTATAGGTGCAATGGGTCTATAAAAAAGAATTTACAATCATACTTACTGTAGCTATGTTACCAATACATGTAACTCTGTATGAATTGCAATGAATTCTGGGCACATTGCTGGTGCTGCAAAGAGCACTTCTGGCTAATATCAAAGACTGAAAAAGTACTAATTTCATGAACTTTAATCATACTTTGATTTAAGAATAGGGTCCATACCCATCATGGTATTAGAAACCCAAAAGACTTGGAGAAATTAAACCACAAGAAGGCAGAGAAATAGAAAGAATGGTCTAGGTGCAAGGAGTTGAAGTTCCATGGGAAAAAGTGAGAAGAGTTCAAACACTGTTCATCATTTACTGAGGGATAGCTGGAGCCAAAGGTACACTACCCTTTGGGTCTGTTGGAGCTGATTTGATTCTAATTTCCAGTAGTTTTGGTGTTGGACTCTTCCAACTCTCCTACCCTGAGTGTACTGAGTCTCCAGACTCCAGTCTACTTCCTGTCCACTTATTCCAGCAGAGCTTTCTCTAGGACCATCTCCCTATCCTCCTCAGGTCCAAATTTCACCCTTCTGGATCTGATCTTTGGAAAATTTCTGCACTTTCAGCTGGGTGCCAGCCATTATCATTTTCAGGCTCTGCCCTTTGGTCGCAACACAGCACTGAATCACCTGATGTTCACCAAATGCATGTCAGTAGTGGCAGCCTGGCTCAGTCTTCAAGGTTTGCAGGTCTTCCCCTACTTGGATGACTGCTCCTGACTGCTTCCACAAGGCCATTTGTAATCAAGGGTTGAGATTCGTTGCTCTAGCTATGTCTGCCATTGAGCATAACAGTGAATTATGAGAAGTCCATTTTGGAATCAGTACAAGTATTGGAATTTATTAGTTGGATATGCTCTCTCAGACAAACTGTCATTATCAAGACTAATTTATTTTCATCTACAGGCTTCACATATACAGATTCACAAAAGATCAGTGGCCTCAGTTCTTCATCTCCCTGGACATATGTCTGCTATTATTTGTCTAGTACCTTTAATGAGGTTTGACATGAGGGTATTAATGTGGACTCTGACAGTTTAGTTATCCTATGTTACTAATCCTATGAACTTTCCAATTGTCTTTGTCATCATCTCATTTGTTGGTGGATGGAATCTTCTCAGATCATGGCAAGTTGACCTTTTGTTCTTCCCCATCCCCAAGCCATGGTGAGCATGGAAATTTCCCTTCTGGGGTGGGGGCATTTAGTTCAGGGAACCTGGTCACAGTACAAGACAAATCATTGCTTTATTTTGGAGATTATGACAGTTCTAGTATTGTAAGCCTTTCAGGACCTCCTTTCCAAGGGTGAGATTACCATCCAGACCGACATGTCAATGGTATGCATCAGAATAAGAGTTGGAACTTTGTTCTATCTTCCATGTCATGAGGCCCTGAGGGTTTGTCAATGAGTCTTGTCCTCTCAACAGTTTCTGATCTCAATCCTGGTGGACAGTCTAAGCTTCCTTCTTCCGCATGTAGTCATTGAATCCAGGCATAGAAATGCAGATTTTCAGTGACTGGGGTAACCCTGCTGTGACCTATTTGATTCCTATCAACACAAAGTGCAGCAGTTCCTATGCCCTGATTCTTCCAGAGGGGCAGTCCCCAAGGGACACTCTTCTGCCTGCTTGACTCCCTGGGTATACCATACACTAAACTCAATTCTTTTATAATCAAATTTCTACAAAAGTCTGCCCATTGCAGAGCAACTGTTGTCTTCATTACCCATTCTGGCCCCATCAAGCTTGATTCCCCTTCCTTTGGCCTCAACTACTTTACCCACCCTGGGTGCCAGACCCTTCTCCAGGTCTTATTTCTTATCCTTTGAACCCTTACACACTCAAGCTAACCACATGACTGCTCCAATTCCAATGATGGCCAGCAATCCCAAGCTGTCCAAGAGAGTTATTTAAATACCAGTTCCTCTTAGAAGCCTTCCACTAAGAAGGTTTACCCTAGTAAATGGAAGTGTTTTTCCATTTGGGCTTTTTCCAAATACTTAGATCCCTTTTCAGCCACCTTAGATGTATTCTGGACCTCCTGAATGTTTTTTTTTCAGTCTGGTCTTAGCTCTTCTACCATTAAGGTGCAGCTAGCCACCATTTCTAACTTTCATGTTGGCATGGATAATACCTTTGTATTGGCTGTTAATCTCTCTAAGGCCTTTTTGATTGACAGTCGTTTATTACATTCACCCATTTGTGATCTGGTGCCTCCTTGGGACCTTACTCTGTTATTGTAACTTCTCACTAGATCTCCCTTTGAACCAGCAACCATGGTGTCTAAATTTTTTTGTTATGGTGGCAGTCATGTCAGCCAGAAGGGTGTTTGAACTTAAGACACTGTGCCCCCTTATTTGATGTGTCCATCCACCCTTATTTGATTTTTCATAAAGATAGGGTTACCTTTAGGACAAACCCTTCCTTTCTGGCCAGTTTGCTTTTGAGTTTAATTTGAACTAACCCATTAATTTGCTGTTGCTCTTTCAAGAGTTATGTTACAAGAGAGAATATTTGCTTATTTGTTTGAATGTTCATAGGCAACTCAGATTCTATTTGGAGAGGAATAAAAATCTCAAAAATCTGAACAGCCTTTTGTCTCCATTTCTAAGTCAAGATTTGGTAAGCCTGTTTCCAAAGTGACCCTATCAAGATGGCTCTCCAATTGTATCTCCTTTGCTTGCCTCCTGAAAGGAATTTCTTTACCTGTGAAGCCTTGAGATCAGGCTTTAATCCATAATATTTGTGCTGCAGCTACTTGAATCAATCTTCAAATCCTCATAACTTTGTGTTCCAATACAAACTAGACATTCAGTCTAGGTCTAGTATTTCTTTTTGTTCCACCATTTTGTGAAATGTTCTCTCCTAGGACCATCCTGTTTTTTTTTTCCTTTCTGGGAACTCTTTCCCACAGGTTGAGATGGAAGGAAAAGACAATATTGGATGTAAAAATTATGAACTTACCATAATGATAGATATGTGTTATCTTCTTCCATTCTTCTCAACCATCCCTCCCTCCATGCACCCTCCAAATTGCCACCTTTAATGAGTTGCTCCTGACCAATCTTGTGGAACAGCCTCAAAGCTATGTGTATGAGTTCTTATCCTACCCTCTACCAATTTCCTGCAGACTTGTCAACCTTTTAACTATGTTTTATAATGCTAGGAACATTTATGAGGCAAACGAGATCTGAGGAGAGACAGCTAGAGCAGGGTGTTATGGGTAGAAGAGGTGGAGCTCCTGGACTGAAGATTCTGAAATGTTTGGCTTCACATCTGAGTCAGATCTGATAGCCCACAAGTTAAGGAGGACAGAAGAAGATGACATGGATTTATCGTTAGTAAGTACATACGTTTTGTTTATAGTAACTGAAAAATACTGTCTCTTTAACTGATCATACAACCATCCTGGTGAATACCAGACATGTAATAATGGTGAGGTGACACACGACAGTCAGTAACAGCATTGTAAGTTTACTATGCCAGTCTTTTGATGTGATACTTATTACATTAAAAAAGTAAAATATAAAATTACACAGACGTTTAAAATAAAAAGTATGTTCTGTAGCAGACCAATAAAACTAACCTTGCAAGATATTTTGTTCTCTTATATTCCTGGATCCTAGACACCAAAAGATCTTTTATGTCTTGTGTTTTTGGTCAAGTGAATTAAGTATCACTGAAAAAATCAAATCCTATTTTAAAATAGTCAGGTCTCATGGCATAGAGGGCACTTTCTGTGGCCCAGGCAACCAATGCTTGATTAGTGTCTCAGCTTGTTGATGGAGCTGGAAGGGGAGGATGGGAATGAATAGCCACTACAGACTCATCCATATTGGGGAGGGGGAGGTAGTTGTGGTTTGCTAATTAAGTAACACCTAGTGGGAGTACGAGCCTGTGAGCATGCCCTGCATTTATGCATCAGCACATTGCCAAGAGAATATGCAGAGCCACAATGTGTGGCAGGCAGCATTGTGGAGCTCAGAGAACTGCTGTAGAGTGGTGCTCCACTTCAGGAGGGGTAGACTGCCCCACAAGACCAGGAAGCTGTCCCACTTTCTACTGTGCAGCTATGGCCACAGGAGGAATGAAAAGACTAATGAGGTGTCCTGGGCAAGAGCAAATGAGTCATGGTACTCTCTCCTACCCTGCAGTTGCCTGGCTCTCTTCCCTGAAAGAACAAGTGGGCTAATTGTGTAAAGATAGTAGAGCCATCAAGAAGTTTCTGTGGAGGATTAAACTGTATATGTGGTACATATTTTTAATGTATAATTATACTTTTATATATATTCTAAAGATAATCCAAGAGCTTACTCCCTTTGAATTATTATTTTATTACCATAATACTAACACAATAAGTCTGAGTTAGGAATTTATTTATCTACACTAATAGTTCACCAGATTTCTTATAGACAACCATGACTTCATATTTTTTCTGTGTTGCAGCCCAGGTGTTATCTTTTTACAGAGCGAGAAAGCCCTGTGGTGTAGATGGTTAAAATTCTACCTGCAGCATAATTACCTGGGTTCAGTTAGCAGTTCGGGAACTGGAGAAACCATCTGAGAAGAATGAGATTGAATGGCCAAGGTCAACTCATGTACCCCAAGGGAAGGAGTCAGTTTATGTCTCTGTGCAGATGCAGTGCTTGGGAGAAGGTTGAATTCTGTGATGCGGCACACAGCAACATGGACCGGAGGGGGGGGGGGGTTGAGCTTGGCCAAACGGTGCACTACTGCTAAGCACTGTGCAGCCACTCACAGCAGCTGTTTGTAGCCATCACTGCCTGCCTGATAGATGGTGGACAACTAAAAGCATCACAAGCCTTTTCTCTTATAGGTGAAAACCTGCTGACTCTACTCTCACTGTCCCTCCTGGCAAGTTCTAGTTTCAGGAGCAAATAGGAATGAGTGGGTCAGTTACGGGCATGGCTTGCTGGTTGCAGGGGGACAGGACCAAAAGAATGTAATAAAAAACCTCATTTGTTTATTAACTACCAAAAGCTAAAATCTGATTCTAATCAGTCATGTAAGGAACAATGTTATGACTTAAGAGTAATGCATCTCTGCTGTCCATTGATAGAAATTGTTTATTCTAATTTCATTGTACTTTCTTCGCAGTTTTCGTTTAATTTACTGTGGGTATTTTATATATGTCTTACTAATTATCCTATTATGTCACATTTGCTTCTATTTAAAATTGTTGGTTTTAACATCCCCTTGCTGTTTTTATGGAACAGTACCATTTCATACTGAAATTAGAGTTTGGTTGTAGTGTTAGAATCCAGTGTTGTAACTCACATTAGCTAATTTAACAACATTTGTAAATGGTCTGAGATTTCATATATCTGTATTATATGTGGTGGTGGTGCTGCGGTAGCGTTGTCACCTCACAGTAAGACACTGTCCGGTTCGATTCTCAGCTTGAGCATCTTCTGCGTGGAGACATGCGTGAATGGGCATACCTTCGTTGAAGGTTGTGTGTCAGGGCTGGTAACTCGGCATGTAAAAATCAACTACCAATCATTAGCGGACTGGAGTTCCGCTGTGGCAACCCCTAACCGGGAAAAGCTGAAAGACACAACAACAACATATGCAACAGAATTCTGAAACCAAAAAAGAAAAAAAAATAAGCAATCCTCTTTCAGTATGTCAGTGTTTCAGTGTATTGTGGAATATACATGTCTACAGTTTCACACAAACCTAACTAGGAGCCTGCATCCTTTGATCAAATTCTCAGTCACCTGCCAGCTTCTCTACTAGTTAGTTGTTGCTCTATTATATGCATGAAACTGCTATCAAATTGAGAAAGGTTTGTTATGCATGATCTGCAAACTTGAATCCATGTTGTATAATATTGTACAAAAGACCTCCCTACAGAAGTTTACACAAGAGAACCCTTTGTGTGCCTTACACAGTATACTTGTCAGGCTGCTGGGTCGAGAATGATCAACTGAAGTTGCTTTATTAATTTTGGGGATTGGAACTAGTGCGGTCTCCTTCCACACTCTTCAGACGGGCATTGGGTATACAAAGATGTTTGAAATAGGACTAGATTATCTCTAGCATTACTGCAAAAGAACACCTTTCAGTTATTTGACTCTGCCTTGAGTCTGGTCTGATTTTTCTTTGACTTCTTTCTCTGAAAGGATTGGACATTCATTTCAGGATGTTTTGATTATCACTGATCAGATTTCCACGCAGTGGTTAATGAAAGAACTACCGAGAGTACCAGCCATGGATTCTTCATCCACAGGGCCTTTTGTATACATATTCAGTATAATCATAACACAACATTTATATACACAGGAGAGTATTACTTTCTCATCTGTAGAGGACATTCCTTTTATATTTGACAAACACAAGTAAAAAAAAAAAACAAGAATAGGTGCACATACAGTGTCTGCTATTTATATAGGACGACATACATGCACACACATATGATAAGAGCATAACACAAGGAGAAAAGCAGTACTTGCCCTTTTCATAAAGTGAACTAGGGAGAAGATCATGAAAGCAGGGGGGGGGGATTTTGTTTATATGAGTAAGAGAGATAGGAAGGGGGAAGAGAAAGGTATTTGATTCTGCATGTGTGTTAGTAGAAGGGGGCTTGATATGTGTGACCTAGACTACCAAATAAATAGATAGACTGCTAGTAATAACAAATAGTAGCAAAGCTGGTGATAGAGTCACTTATGATAAAAAGGGATCACTTTTCAGTAGAAGGCACACTTCCTGTATTAGTGCATGTATACTTTCCATGTTTTATGCATATAGCTATTCCACTGTTGTGTGTTGTAGCTGAATTGTTTTTTTTTTTCTGTGAGTTTTTGCTCCTCATGCCAACATTAAATTGCAGAATGAATACCTCTTAGCTTTTTTATTTTCTGATTACCATATTATAGCAATTGCTGCAGCCATTACTAACCATTAATCAACAACTATATGCCTTTCATGCCATTGCTATTTTGCTATTTTATAAAGTATGTCAAGCTAAGTACTTTTCATTGAAGTGGCAAGATGATAAAGGACAACTAGGTTAGTTCCTAATGCTTTAGTTTCTTCTGCATTCAAGAGACGTGCTGTAGTTGAACTGATTATCTCCCAAGCTGCTAGTAGGATGTTTACATGCGCGCATGTGTGTATGTGTGTTCATGTGTGCGTGTGTGTATGTGTGTTCATGTGTGTGTGTTCATGTGTGTGTGTGTGTGTGTGTGTGTGTGTGTGCATGTGTGTATGTGTGTTCATGTGCGTGTGTGTGTGTGTGTGTGTGTGTGTGTGCGCATGTGTGTATGTGTGTTCATGTGTGCGTGTGTGTATGTGTGTTCATGTGTGTGTGCGCGTGTGTGTATGTGTGTTCATGTGTGCGTGTGTATGTGTGCGTGTGTGTGCGTGTGTGTATGTGTGTGTGTGTGTGTGTGTGTGTGTGTGTGTGTGTGTGTGTGTGTGTGTGTGTGTGTGTGTGTGTGCGTGTGATGTTTGTCTGTGTACATACAGACATCATGTGTGTGTGTATGTGTATACATTTCTGTGTGTGGTTGTTTGTGTCTGTTGTTTGTACATGCTCATGTGTACATGTATCCTGCAATGACCTAGAAGCCTGTTTAGATTTAGTTTCTCTGTGTTATGCCTGTTGAATGTAAAAAGTTGATTAAGAGGGGCATCAGAGAAGAATGAATGAATGGATGAAGGAATTAATCAATAGCTCATGCATGTTCATTAACTGTTTAAAAAACTGTGGTTGATGTTTATTTTATGCAAATATGTTTGACAGTTGTTCCTGGATCTTTTCTCCCCAGGGCATTGCCCACTTGGGCATTTTCAGTCATATAAGCTAAAAATAAGTAACAGAAAAAAATTAAACACCAGTGCTGAGAAAGAAAATTATCATGATATGTATTCCAATACAGCTCATATAATTTTAAATAAGAGGAAACAAAGAGTAACTGTACCAATAATGATGGACTACTTCAACAAAAGTCTGCTCAAAGTTATACAGCCTTGGTTTTGGTTATATTATGCATGGGAGTGAAGGATGCAAAGTCCTCTGTATCTGTGCATGAAGTAGTCGTGGTAGTCTACTAAACACCGAAAGTGTGATAAGAGACCTTGGGACACAGGTGGACAGTAGACTCTCCTTTGATAATCACATTGTCACAGTAGTCAGGAAATCCTTCTACGTGGCGTACCTCATCACAAAAGGTTTCTCATCCAGGAAAAAAGAGGTCATTGTTCACATCTACTCGTCACTCATTAGACCCATTATAGAGTACAACGCCCCTTTTGGTATGTACCTCACAAGCATACCTCTCAACCTGGAATCATCAAAAATCTGGACAAGGCCCATGAAAAATAGGTACAAATCTGTACACTAATTAACATATAATTTGCGTACATAATTATGTAACCCCACCCACTCTTGTGGAATTGTGGGATGCCATATTTTCTTATGAAATGTTATTATTTTAAAACCATCTTCCGCAATGCAGAAACAAGCCTTAGCTAAAAATGTGAAAAATGTCATCTACTGCAGTTGTAAATGGCTGTGAAATGGTAATATGAGCACATTAACAGACTTTATTGGATATATTTTAACATATTACCTTAACTTCTCTGTTTCACATCACTTTACAAAAGTTCATCTTGCCCATGTGTAAGAGGAAAATGCAGAGAAATAACTAGCTGGTAATGGAGGGGTGAATTTGTACATAAAATAAATAAATGAGCTTTTCTGCTGAGAGGCACATTTTAGCCAAGGAAATGAACTAGCTACAGGGAAAAATTCTGCAAAGTTTCAATTGCAGTCATTAGTGCTGACTGAAAAATACAATTTCCTTCATCTTTCTCTGTATTGCCAGCTTCAAAGTTTACCACTAGGTTACGATTTTTCCCACCAGAGGGTAATGTAATATTGTTTCATTAGACACTGAGGAATCATATTGCCAGTCTGTATCATATGGCAAAATTGCATGCTAGGGGTCAATATATGTACAGGGGAAGTACAATGGTCTTAGAAATGAGGATGAATGTATATATGCATGCTATGTGCTGTAGGGATTTAAGCTTAAAGAAACAGGCTGAACATGAAAATCCATTACAGTCTAGTTTCAGCACAGTAGTGTATTGTAGTTAGACACTTTCTCCCAGCAGAAGAAAAGGACCTGAAGTAGTCTTCCAGGTCAAGACTCCATGGCAATGGAGTGATTCTTGTTGTGTCTTATTCCATTTGTCTGTTTATGTTATGATTCACGGAGACCTTTTATTTAAAATAAGTTAGCTTCTGGCAGATAAAGAGAGCAACAAATAGTAGTGGAGTCAAGTTTGTAGAGCTCACACCAGGTAATCACACACACACACACACACACACACACTCACACTCACACTCGCACTCACACACACACTCACACACACACACACACACACACACACACACACACACACACACACACACACACACACACACACACACACACACACGCCTAAAATACTTGTCCAGCCAGATACAAATAAAATTACATTGAAACGAGCAGCACAAAACCAGCAGCTAAAGTAAGACATGGAACAGCACGCCTCATTTAAAATAAACTGAAATGGCTCAGGTAAAATAAATTGAAACCAGCAGTAGACACTAAGATAAAATAAAATAAATTGAAAAGAGCGAGCAGCACACCTCAACGGCTCACATAAAATACATTGAAACGAGCAGCACACAACCAGCAGCTAAAGTAAGACATGGAAAAGCGCACCTCATTTAAAATAAATTGAAATGCCTCAGATAAAATAAAATAAATTGAACCTAGCAGCAGCTACACTTGCCCAGCCGATGCGAGCATTAAAAAAACTGCAGCAGCAAAAGAAATGAGCAGCACACTTCATTTAAAATTAATTGAAATTGCTCAGGTCAGGGCTCAGATAAAATAAATTGAAGCTAGCAGTGCATGCAGCCTCAAGTACATGCTCAGATTAAATTGAAATGAGCAGCAGGCAGCAAAACTGAAACGACCCACAGAGAGAAATGGCCCAGCAGCAGGTAATCTTTGTACACATAACGGCCCAACAATAGCAGGTAAAATGGTAATGCCCAAACAGATAAGCTGAAATGTCTGAAGAACAATTTTTTATTTTTATTTTATTTTATTTATTTAACATTTGTTGACCGGGAATGTCCGACTAGGTTCCACAGATCCTGTTTTCAGCGGAGGCCCGGGGAGAAATGCTCCAAATGCATGTCTTTGGAATGTGGGAGGAAACCGGAGTACCCGGAGGAAACCCACGCGAACACAGGGAGAACATGCAAACTCCACACAGAAGGCACCCCAGCCGAGAATCGAACCGGAGAACCTCTTGCTGTGAGGTGACAACGTTAACCGCTGCACCACTGTGCCGCCCATACAATAATTCATACAACAATGTTCTTACCTGGAGGCTGGGACATGATGTGGGCGGACTCTGCAAAAGTTATATGCACATGATCCATCTCCCCCGCCATTGTTGTTCATATTCTTCTATTCCCTCCAGTCCAACAGGCAGTAGCTGATGTCATCACGCACACCCCTGTAGGCTGGTGATGGGTGGTGACATCAGCCATACATTTAAAGAGGAACTGTATAAAAAAATTTAAAGTGCTAAACTGTTTTAAAAAAAAAGTCCGGGAAATTCGGAAATTAAGGGGGCCAGTCGGGAATTCGTGTCACCCCAATATTTTGCCGTCAAAATCGGTAAAAACTGAGGAATTCAGTACTGTTGAGAGGTATGCTCACAAGATATCTACAACAACTGGCAAGGCTGCAGAAATACCTCACAAAGAGGATTACCGGCCTCAAACAGATGCCCTATGCAGGCCGCCTCAAAAAACTCCAGCTTTATTCCGTCGCATATCGCCTACTCAGAGGTGATCTCTGCCTAACATACAAAGCTATGTCAAACCCAGAGCTGTTTGACATGCTCCACTTAAAATAAATCCCAATCCCTCTGAGCTACACACTCTAGGGACCTAAACCTTGTCACCACAATAAACAGAACATGCTGGAGGGATAGATTCGTATTACAGAGACTTCCCATACTCTGGAACAAACTACCTATCTATATCAAACAAAGATCCTCATTAGCATTCTTCAAAAAAAATCTTGATGATTGGATGGGAAACCTCTGTGGGTCTGCTCGACAGGGGCACAGGAAAATAATTTTCTTGGGTGGCGAAAGCCAGGGTATCTTTTTGGCTAGGCTTGTATAGGACCTAGGGCCAATAGCCTAGTATCCATCTATGAACCTATGAACCTGTGAAGTAAAGTACCCCCCAGTAGCACCCAGGTCTTGAAGTTTAGCCTTGTTAATTTTTACAGTTCCATTGAAATGGTTCTTTGCTCAAGTGGAAATCACTTAAACTACAACAAAAATAAAGTTATCTGATTTTTAGGGTGTGTGTGTGTGTGTGTGTGTGTGTGTGTGTGTGAGCGTGTGTGTGTGTGTGTGTGTGTGTGTGTGTGTGTGAGCGTGTGTGTGTGCACGCTTTCTGCTGCAACTGATACTGGAGGCTATACAACTGATTTTCATATGTATACTAGGCTAGTGATAACTACAACTAATGTGAAATCTTCACTTGTTTTTTTTCAGAATTTCCTCATACTCATGACGATGGCCTTTTTGGAATTGTTGTTGGATGTGAGTAAAACATTCTTCTTCTTTATTTTGAATTTTGAATATATTTCCAAAGACAGCAGGGTGATGAGATAATCTGTGTAAATGATTCATAGAAGCAAAGATGGTAAAAGTAGAAGGAATAAACAAAGTTATTCACTGGGTAACACACCACACTGCCTCTGCATTTCTAGAAGGGGCCTGAGAAGTAGGAAGGGACAATATCACTTGCACTGAAGGGAACAGCCATGCCTGCTTTAGTACTTCTTACACTGTGCACAGTTTTCATAGTGTTGTTTTAGAGTTAAGTTTTAGAGCAAGTTTGACAGTATCTGAGAATAAATACTTTATGGTCTTGAGCTGATGTCTGAAAAATGCAGTTTACTACAAAAATAAATAAATACAACAGTGTCTAATACAGCAATAAAAAATGAAATAAGGGTATCATATTTTCAGATTTTTTTACAATTTATTATGCTAGCTGTCCACTGAAGCTGTCACTGCAGTCTGGTTATCAGGTCTTTGAAGATGGATTAACTATTTGTTCTGTGGTGAAATCCCATTTTTTGTAACAAGAAACATATTTATTAAGTATTCTTCCCTTGTATGTATTGTTCCCACGGTTCTCATTTTTCCTATGTAATTTGCTCCTATCCTTTACTAAAGATCCCAATCCCGGTTGTTTTATCTCTGCTATATTCACTACTTCTAGTACAGTTGGATTAGACTTTGATTTCCATTTTCTAGTAATTGCTTTTTTGACAACCACCATAATTAGACTCAGCAAGGCCATACTATGTCTAGGCAATTCTGATATTGTATAGCTCAGAAAAATCATTCCCTAATTACGCCAGTTTGCTTACCCAGTATTTCTGATAGACTCGTCTGCAGGGAATTTTTAAAGGCTGCCAACTCATTTCACTCCCAGAAAATATGTTCCCAATTACCTCTTTCTTCCTCATCGCACCTCCACCATTTGCTGTCTACCTGAGGAAAAATTCTTTAGAGTCTGCTTGGGGTATAAAAATATCTATGTAAACATTTCCAAGCAGAAATCCTAAATCTTCTAGATTT
This sequence comes from Protopterus annectens, assembly GCF_019279795.1. Classification (NCBI taxonomy): domain Eukaryota; kingdom Metazoa; phylum Chordata; order Ceratodontiformes; family Protopteridae; genus Protopterus; species Protopterus annectens. Next base: position 921,441,441 of record NC_056747.1, read on the forward strand.
TGTTGCATATTTGGGAGGCAAACATATATTACCTCATGGTTCTTTATGACTTGCTTATCCAGTCTTTCTTCCCAATCCTTTCTAACCTACTCTGACTGATTCTAATAGTTATCACGCAATATTTTGTATGCCCTACAAGTTATTTCTTTTTTAACAGCATCTTCTGTTCTAGATTCTACTAAAAACTCTACCAGTACTGGTCTTCCATTTAAGACCTCCCTGTTTCTTTTTCTTTGCCTATACACTGATATCAATCCTTGATAGGAAAGGCAATCTCTAATCTGCAATCCAAATAAATTCTTGGCATCTTCCCACTCTGTTACCTTTCCTTCTCTAGTTACTTGCTCTGAATATCTTGATTCCTTTTCCAGTTTTTTTTCAATAAATTCCAGCCCCCTCTTCTATTGTCTGTATTCAAACGAAAAAAGCCCAAATGAGAAGGGCAACCAGTTCCTGAAACTTCTTTATTTCAAATGTAACCGCACATTAATGTTCCAACCATAATACATTTTCATCTGGCATGAATAAGACTTCATCAGATGAACACAAAACCTTCTTACCATTCCCCTTTTATAGTAAAATCTCTAATCAATCAGTCTTAGTATGCACTTTTATAAGGAAGTAAGATTTTTGTTTAAACTGATGTGGATTGGGGTGTGATTAATTAGAGATTTTACTATAAAAGGGGAATGGTAAGAAGGTTTTGTGTTCATCTGATGAAGTTTTGCTCATACTAGACAAAAACGTATTGTGGTTGGAACATTAATGTGTTGTGACATTTGAAATAAAGGAGTTTCAGGAACTGGTTGCATTTCTTATATGTGGCTTTTTCTTTAGGTTCAGGTTTGGATTTGGCACATTACTCAGTTTTGACTGTGTTATTGTCTGTGTTTCTATTTGTAGTCATCCCTATTGGCAGAATCCCCTTTCTCCATTCCTGTCTTGGCTTAGCTCTTAGAATACTTTGTTATTTCATGAATATAATATTCTGTATGATTATTGTTATTCTCCTTAAAGGTCTGCATCCAAAATCCCAGTCTCTCCTTGTTTCTTGAGCTGCCCCCCCCCCCCCCGTTTCATCCTCATCCTTTTCCACTTGGAATTATAGGTTTATGCCTGTGCTATCTTTAGGAGCCTTAACTGTATAGCTCTGAAATACCCCTTAAATTGGGCAATCCAAATTTGCCTTGTTCTATTGTAAGAATAAGCTTGTCCCATTGACTCGTGTCATCTTCCCCTCCCAGATAAAGTCCTTCAGCTCGTTATTAATTGCTTCTCCTCTGGTTGATAAAAAATCCCTGACCTGTGTATAAAACTAAAGAGACTAAAACATTTAAAGTGCTTGTATCTTACTATCCATATCCATATGTTTTGTTTAACAATATTTTGAGAGGATTAGAAGTACCAACATCCCCGAAGAAAGCAGTGGTAGCTTTAATACCTAAAGAGGGTAAAGCTCTATCAGATCCAGCTTCATACAGACCCATTTCAATACTAAACCATCATTATAAAGTGTTTAGGGCTATAATGGCTAAAAAAATGGCAAAAGTGATGCCAAAATTGATAGATATTGATCAATGTGGATTTGTGGAGGGGATGCAAACATTTGACAACATTAATCAAACACTGATGATCCAGAGGGAAGCAGAATATAAGAAAATGCCACTGTTATCGGTGGGTCTTGATGCAGAGAAGGCATTTGACAGAGTAAGCAGGAACTTTATGAACAGGGCAATGGAAACATTTGTGTTCCCTGATAAAACTGTAAGGTTGATTGGGAGGATATATGAGGGATCAGAGGAGAAAATTAAAAGTATGTGGGTTCCTCTCTGATGATTTCTGCTTGAGCAGAGGAACCAAGCAGGGGTGTCCTATTTCCCCTTTGTTATTTGTGATATATTTAGAACCATTGGCAAAGAAAATAAAGTACTCAAAAATTCAAGGATATAATCGGTATGGTAGTCAAGAAAAGCAGGCTCTACTTGTAGATGATATTATTTTAAACCTGATAAAAGCAGAAAAGGACATTGCAGTGTTGTGGAACATTTTGAGACAGTTTCATATCTTTTGGGGATACAAAATTAATGAAGCTAAAACAAAGGTAATAGCAGTAAATTATGTACCCACACACAAATTGGTTCAGCAATATCCATATTTATGGGGACATGATAAAATTAAGTATTTAGGAGTATGGATTAAAAAGGATTCTGGTGCAGCTAAGGAAATATGGGAAGAGACTAAACGAAAGATAATGGAAAACTGAGAAAGTGGTGAAATGCTTTGTTAATAATTAACACTGTGTTTTTTAACTTCTTCTCCATTCCCATCACTGAACACCTCTCAAACTGTTCCCCTGGCTTCCACACATGCCCAGTTCCTTGATCCCCTGATTGCACTGTCTGAGTATTCCTAGCTGGCTCTTCACCAGTTGGACCCTTTACTCCTTAGGAATTTGACCTCAGCAGTAATTCACTAGTTGCCTGAGGGAGTGGAAGATCCAGTGGGGAGTTGCATTGTCAGAGACAGGAGCCATCTTCATTACAGTAGCTGCTCAGAGTCCCTACTTTAGGGGTAACTTGTGCATTGATGTTAGAGATGTTGATGGCTCTTTTAATTCTAATAGATGACCTGTGAGACTCCTGTTCTCCAACAGAGGTCATGCAGGTACCAGGCTTTCCCAAAACCCTCTCCCTGGCATAACAGAGCTGGTCATTGGTTGTTTCATCCTGTTCCTCACCTCAATCAGCACTACTAGTGGTTGGAGTCATTAATATTGTATTTTCACAGATTTTTGTCATGTTATAATCCCCTTAATAAATGAGAATTGCCTGGGAAGGAGACCTTAAATCAAGGTTATTGCTATAATTTTAATTCCACCCTTCATATTCTCCTGCAGGCATTGTCAAATCATTATTATGGCAGATTTGCAACCTCCATGTGGTGAACCCCATCTTTCTCATTTTGAGCATCAGATTGTGGATCAAGGACTGGAACTCTAAATCCACCAAGGCTCACAAAGTTAAACCTTGCCGTGGCTGACAATGAACTGTCCTCTTCCTGCTTCTATCTTTTTAAGTGAATACACAGCTGCATTTACTTTTAGGCCATTGCTTAACCTAGTCTACTTGCTTTATATTATTGTCCAGGTAGTCCAACTGTTAATAATCTGTGCCAAAAATAAAGACAGCAAATTAGATTATTCATTAATGCTCTAAGACAAAACCCTCAGAATTACAGGTACATTCCTGTAATGAACAAGACACAGGAAGCAAAAGAAATGCTGAAAAGCAAATTAAGCAAAATGAAGATTACGACCAGAAGACAAAATTCTGTCTCTGTATTCCTTGTATTCATCAAGAAAAATTATTCACCGTCTTATATCACTTTGCTGGGCTGATCCCAGATGATTACTTTGCAGTAATGCTACTGTTGAAATGATGAGACATCATGACTGTGCCTTTCCAACTATTGGCACAGCCTTGAGTTTGGCATGTTTGTTGCACTGGATACATTACACCGGCCTCCATTTTGTTTAGAAGCTGATGCAGTCCTTTATTATGGATTATTTGTATAGCACATATTTACATGACATCTCTGGGAATTATTATTATTTTTTTGGTTTTACTTTCATGCTTTATTTTGTTAAACCAAGAAGTCAAAATATGGTAATTTATACCCTCGCATAGCTGTGAATGTCCTTCTCTGCCACCTCATTTTGATGGCTTGTGGTAGCAATTATAATTATCAAAAATAAATTCCCAGCTGTTTCATCTATTCCTTACCAAATAATGGTGCTCCTGCCTTATGACACATTGACATAGCTAGAGATTCTGTTCCAACCTGAGAATGCAGCTACAGCTGTGATCTTGCTTATGATTTTCAGGATGTCATTAGATAGAGTTTTAAACTGCCAAACCATTCCAGTATAACGTTTCATGTCCAGCTCAACTGTACATATTTAGTTAGTTATTTACTTACTTATTCATTTATCATTTATTTCTTCTGGAGTAAACTCATGTCTCAGTTTTGCTTTCTTTCCAAATTATGTATTTCCAGATACAAAAAAAAAAAAAAAAACTTGCACCTCATACTCATCATTACTAGCAAATTCAGGTTGCTTTCCTCTCTAGTAACTATCGCTTAAGATCCTTTCACTGTATGCTGTTGTGATCAGAAGTCCGTGGGAAGGCCACAGTGTGGAGTTCCCCTCAGGACAAGAGCTTCTTTTCACTCATTTAGAAGTCTGAGCAAAAAAAAAATAAAAAAGAAAAAACAAATCTGGTCTTTAAAACAAAAGTCCCAGGTTTCATCCTACCACTTCTGTCCCTTTATGCTTGTCTACTGCTGAAAAGTCCCTGCCCCCTACTGTTTCAATTAATTGAAAAGTCAACAGGATCCACTGTAAAGCGTTCTTTGAACATGGGCTTCGTTAACCCATTTAAAAGTTTGTTTCCTTTCTCTTCACTAAACTCCTTTCGCTTTATGCTTGCCTTATCCCCAGCCTCCACCTGCAACTATTTCATCAAAACTCTGGAAACTTAACAATAGAGTTATCTTCAGGATGATTATTTCTGTGCATCCATTAAAAAGTTTGTGCAAACAGAAAAACAAGGAAACTTTTCTCTTCTGTCTCTTCACTATGAAAGTCTTTTCCTTGTATTCTTGTCTGGTGTTCCTTAGCCTCTGTACCCTGCCGTTGTAGCAAACTGGGAAGTCAGAAGTAGCTCACCTTAGGACACAGGGATCTTTTTGCTAATGTTAATGTTTGTGCAAACAGAAAAAAAAATAGTAAACTCACCTGTCCTGCCTTTTCACTGCTGAGAATCCTTTCTCTGTATGGTTGTCTGGTACTTCTCAGCCACCAGCAATGATATTTCACTGAACTGGGAAGTCTGTGGTCACAACAGTAAGTTCTGCTAAGTATAAGAGTTTCCATTTGCCCATTTAAAAGCTCATATTAACACAAAAATGGAATAACTTGCCTGTCCCTTCTCTTGACTGCTGAAAACCCTTTCCCCTGTCTGCTTGTCAAGTTATGTACATCCCTCGCAGTGTTTTAACAAACTGGGAAGTCTGCAGGCTCAACATTAGAGTCCTCCTCAGGGCAAAGGTTTCAGTTCAGCCATTCAAAATCTTGTGCAAACTAAAAAATAAGACTTTTTTCATGTCTCATTATTGCTGAAATTAAGTCTACTTTTAGCTGACTGACTGGCTGAATTTAATAATATCCATTAAAGAAAGACATAACATTCAGTTTGAGGCTGTGGTGCACAATAAATAAGTAAATAAATAAATATTTTCAGGGACTAAAGTAAAATTAAAACAATTTCTGGAAAATGTCTCCCATTCCCTTTTTATATTCCCCAACAACCCTCCAGAGGTGGATTACTATTCTTTCTCAATCTCAGTCCAGAATCTTGGTCAAAATTTGTTGTGAATACTTTTTGTAGTGTATTGTAAATTTGTTTGTTTAAATAATTATTTACTCTTTGTTTACTGGGTTATCCTCACTAGACCAGTGGCCTCTTTTCAGAGAAAACCTGAGGTCTTATTCATGTGGACTAGGGGTAAATTGGTTAGGGCACTGGGGAACATCCCCTATTCATTGCAAGTAGGGGTTCTTGGATGTTTGGGCATTCATATTTGCCCATGACTCCTGTTCTTGGCACAGTGGCAGGTGGTAGGAGAGTTGCAAAGTAAACATGGTGGAGACCAGCAGAAATAGAAATGTTGTTGCAGAATATGAAATAAATAGAGAAAGCAATTCAGAAAGATTATTTTTCAGATAAAGCTTTTTGAGAATGATGAAATGGAGATTATAGAGGTGCAAGAAGTTATTGTTACAACTTACCAGTAGAAAGGGTTGTAGGATTGATTGCTGCAGGACTTGATTCAGCAGGAGGAACTGGACAATGAGCAAGAGGCATTAAGAGGAGATGTAATGAACAAAATATTTCATGAAAAAAGTGGACAAGAAAAAGAAGTAGTTGAAGAAAAGGAATGGAAAAAAGGAAGGCGGATATACATATGTGAATGTTGTGGCCAGACTAAAGGAACAAAAGAAAGAGGGAAAAATTGCGGTCTAAAAAGAAAGCATTTGATGAGAAATCAAGCAAATAGATATCAGGTAATGGGACACATTGTTTGTATCTTTGGTCATACATGATAAATATAAGGTATGGGACACATTGTTTTTATCTTTGGATATACATGCATCGGATGTAACAGCATTCATTTTAATTGGTAGAGAAACATTTTGTGACATTATAATTTAAAAATGCATACATCCAGTAGAGAGTCGATTACCTGAATTAATTGGGACCTAGGGTAGTTTGGATAATCAGACTGTTCGGATAATCAAACATATAATTGAACTGAATACAAAGTTCTAAAATCTTTTTTTTTTTTTTTTTTTTGCATGCAGGGAATACACTTTTCAATCATTCAGCAATTCCAATGGACAATAAGGAATATTTTTCACACATGAGTGGGCTATAAGCTCAAAAAACACACACAAGTGAATATGTATAACATTTACATATTCAGATTTTATGATTTTTCTTACCCGAAAACTTTGGAAGGCTGCATTCGGATAACTGACATTTTGGATACTCAATGTTCAGATAATTAACTCTCTACTGCACATACAAATATTTTTCAAGCTTGCCAATATACCAAAACACTTGTTCCTATAATAAGTGTCCAGGCTATTCTTAAAAATATCTAAACTAGTACTTGCTTTAATATAATTTGGTAGTCTGTTCCATGCATCAGCTGCTCTCTCAGAAAACCAATTAGTACAATTCTCATTCCTATAAAATCTTCTAAATAGGTTGTCTGATGATTCCCTACTACTTTTTATACCCCCAAACATTCCCAGAAGTAGTGGTCTCTGAATATCTGATCCTGAATAAGCTTATCCTGAATAAGATCTCCTCTTAGACAGAGACACTGTACAAGTTCAGATATTTTAGCCTTGAATAATAAATTAAATTTTCACATCCATGGATGCTCTTGGTATATTTCTGCTGTACTCTTTCCAGTTTATGCATGCTTGTTTTCTTATAAGGTTTTCATATTGTTGCTCCATACTCAAGTTTGGGGTCTAATGTAACTAACAAATGATGACTTCATAATTTCTGAATTCATAGACTTTATAAATCTTTTTATGCAACCTATGGTTCTATAGCTATCATTAACCAATTGGTTGATTTTATTAGAAAAACTCAAATTTTGATCTACCCATATAGCTAAGTCCATAAAGGAGTCCACAGTTTCAATCACTGTGTGCTGTATTAAATATACACCTTTCAATTTATGTTTCCCAAATGTCATACGCTTAGTTTTTGATGTATTTATCAGCATATTATTCTCTTGTGCCCAAATGGTCAATTTAGTCAAGTTCTTTTGGAGACATGCCTTATCTGTTACACATGTAATTAGTTTACCCAATTTCAGGTCATTGACATATAGACTGTAGAACACCTCAGATGAAAATGTTAGGTCTGAAAGATATAATCTAAACAAGTAAGGGCCTAGGACAGAGCCCTGTGGGATACCCTGACTGTAACCAAAAATTTCATCTGTCCAATTGATGTGTAATACTTGCCATGTCCTATATGTAAGCCATGCAGCTATCCATCTTATCAAGAGTACATCAATACCTAGTTGTTCTAATTTATTGATCAGTGTTTTAAGTATGACCCCATCAAATTTGAAAGTTAAATCTATATAAATTACATCACAGCACAATTTTTCATTTGTAGCTGTTATTATATTGTTATAGAACATCATTTTACAGCTCGTAATAGATCTGTTTTCAACATATGCATGCTGATTTATGGTTTCAATCCTCACCCTATCTAGTTATGACACTAACTTATGTAATATTGCCTCTCCATTATTTTTCCACTTGAAAGTAGACTTAACGGTCTATATGACTCTGGGTTTGTCCTACTTCCCTTCCCCTTAAAGACAGGTTAAATAAGTGTAAATCTCCAATCTTGAGGAATTTCTCCGTATTTATATGACCTAGTAAATAATAGGCATAATGGTACTAAGTTCTTGCTGAAGTGTTCTCAGGTAATTATTACTAATTCTCTTTCCTCCCTGTGCTTTGTTTGGATCCAGCTTGCACAGTTCTTTTTGACTATAATCTAATATGATTTCAGTATCTGAGGTTATCTGGATGTCACTAGGACAATATATATCCCCTTTGTGGAGTCAAACTGTTGGAGAAGGACTAGAAATATTTTAAGTACATATGGAAAAAAATAAATTTTTCTGTTGAATAAGTTTGTGATTAATGTGTTTAATGAAGAGAGAAAGAAAAAATAAATGCACAGCTTATTACAGATGTTAAGAAAGGTTTCTGAGAACTTCTGAAAGAACTGCATCAAAATGTTATGAACATAATAACAGATGATTGATAACAGAGGATGGTGAACTAGATGATGGAAATATTCTGTTATTTTGAAAATGATCAATGGTAAAATACAGCATTTATGTATTAATGGTGAAAGGAAAAAATAGATTTGTTAAATACTTGTGTCAATCTAAAACATATATATGTGTGTGTGTGTGTGTGTGTGTGTGTGTGTGTGTGTGTATATATATATATATATATATATATATATATATGTGTGTGTGTGTGTGTGTGTGTGTGTGTGTGTGTATGTATGTATATATATATATATATATATATATATATATGTGTGTGTGTGTCTGTGGAAGATCACCTCATTGAAAGTGTAATAAAAAGAAGCTGCGCAATTTGTGGGGAGAAAGGGCATGATAAAAGAAACTTCATTAGTAAGTGTTATAAGTGTAAGTAAACCAGATATTTGTGGATGGACTGTCCAACTGAAAAATTAAAAGTATGTAGTATTAGAAAATGAAAATATAAAAGAGACTGAGGAATTAGGAGATTAAAATATACAGGAAAAACAAGAGATCATACAAGAAAAATGGGAAGAAAACAATGAAATTAGAACCATTAATAAAACAAAGAAGAAGAAGAAGAATAAAATGGTGTAAGTTAAGGAAGTGTGGGGATAGGAATGAAATGGTTCAAATTTAAAGGAAGAAATACTATTGGTAAAGGAGTACAAGATAGGAAAATAAAATTTAAAGATAAAAAACTCAGGAAAGAACAAAGGGACTGATCATTTTTAAAATAGTTACCTTAGTTGTAAATAGTATAATCAGTAATGTAAGAAGAATGGCAGTGTATCAGTGGTGCAAATAACTGCCAGCTGATCTAATCATATTAGTAGATATTAGATTTTTAAAGGCAAAAAGAGAACATATGGAATTATAGTGGGGAAGGAAAATTGAGACGATCTTAGAAGTGGAAAATTGTATAGGACTAGCTATGTTTTGTAAAGGAGAAAATATAGCAATGGATCATTTAACTTTTAAAACAGGGACATTATCAGCTAAAGATGTTCAGAACAAGGTGCAACCATTTAGAGTGATTATAACTTATGCACAAACAAATGATAAAGAAAGAGAAGAATGGTTTGAAATGATGGCTCCTTATGTAATAGTCAATATGAATGTAATTATAATGGGATGCTTTAATTGTAACATAAAGAAGCAGATAGGAAACATTTTGAAAGATATTAAAAATATTAAGGAATAATAAAAATGGCATCTCAAAATAGGAAAAAAAGAATTTACTCACAGAAGTACTAATCTAAAAACAGAAATGTATAATATTTTCATAGGCACTGAAGGAAATGGAAGAAGTTAGTAAAATGTATGTTGAGTTTTCTAATCATCCAGCAGTTTGGGCAATATTTGGTGAGAATGAAAATTATATTAATTTATAAAATGAATTAAAATGATGAAAAATAAAAATATTTGGGAGGCATTTGAAAAAATAAATCAGATGTTATGGGAAGATCATATTATGACTTTATATATCTGCACACACACACATATATATATATATATATATATATATATATATATATATATATTATTTTTATTAAAATGAACAAGGCACACTCAGTGAAATAAATGCCTCTCCACCTGAAGTGATATATAAACATAAAAAGCAGCAAAATGATGGCAGAGGCAACCATGCAACAATAAAATATGAGCTTTCGCTGTTGTAATAAAATCCCAAACTTTAATGGTGTGCACAGGTATGCGCTTTCACAATCGCTTCGTCAGACCAAGAAACACCCTTCCCAAAACTCAGTCCTTATATACCCATTCAAAAAATATGATGTATAAGACTAATTAGATGATAATTAATTAAAAACTGATTAAACAAAACTGGTATATACATACCATATGAAATACATAAATAAAATCCTTTTGTTTTAAAAATGCATTCATCATAGAAAACAGGACAAATTCAAATTAAAAAGGGGATGTGAATCTCCTTCTTCTCAGTGCCATTTCTAATGTTCCCTTGCCTACTCATGGGTGTGACTATATCTATAACCATGAAACTAAATGTATGGGTGTCACCTAGAATCATTACATGTTTGGTTAGGGCATTATTAATATGATTAATTCTAATGGCATGTAGACGTTCTCTAATTCTGGTTCGAAAAGTCCTATTGGTTTTCCCAACATAGAATGCTGAACATGTATTACACATTGCCAGATAAAATGCATGCTGGGTATCACAACTCGCATTAACATTAAACTTAAATTCTCTGCCAGTGTCTGGGTGAATAAAAGTAATACTGGTATCTATAAACCCACAAAAAAATTACATTTTCCACATGGCACCGTGCCCTTTCTCCTTATATAAAGGTCTTTGTGTACAGACTGACATAATATCCTCTTCAAATTGGGTTTGTTTTTAAATCTAAATCAATGTTGGTGGTAAGTATTTTCCAATGGTTATTGATAATATCAAATATAGCCCCATTGTCATTGGTATAAAACATGGGAATTTTGATGTAAGAAGAATCATTCCTTATTGCGCTAGTTGATATTGCTTTACTAGAATAATATGGGGCAGCTCTACCTTCTCTTATATCATCAAGGTCTGATAAACCTCTTTCTATTTCTTCTTCGTTATATCCTCTGTTGAGGAGTCTTTTCGTAAAGCATACTAACTCATCTTGATATCCTACATCCGTAGCATTTAATCTGGAAATTCTCATTCCTTGCCTTCTTATAATGTTCTTAAAAATATATGACGGATGCATGCTGCATCTGTGTAATAAGGTGTTCCTATAACTTGTTTTTCTAAACACACCAGTGTTGACATAATTATCCAGTACTTTTTCTACAATCGTATCCAAATATTCTATTTTAGTATTAGAATATTTTAGAGTGAAATTAAGATAGCCTGTCATAATGTTCATTGCATTCACAAACAATTCTAATTCATCCCCCTTCCCATTCCAAATTAAAAAGACATCATCGACAAAATGTTGATAGAACAACACATGTTTCTTAAACATATCAGTGATAAATAAACACTCCTCTTCTCCATAGTGCTAAAATCATATTGGCATAGCTATTGGCACATGAAGTGCCCATAGCTGCGCCATCACGTTGCAGATAGAACATTTCTTCATATACACGAATGTTATTTTCCAAAATTACTTCAAAGAAAAGGCATATCAAATCAATGTATTTACCATTAAAATCACTGTGCTTAATTAAATATTTCTTAACTGATTCCATACCTTGTTCATTTGGAATTACAGTGAACAAGGATTGTACATCCAATTTAACAAATAAAATGTCTGAATTTATTGCATATGTACTTGTGAAACTATACAGGTCTATCAAAAATTGTTTAGTGTCTTTAAGAACAATAGTATTCTTCTCTAATATAGGTTGAAGAATTTTTTCAACATATACTGAAAAGGGATCAGCGCACCACCCCTTTCCTGAAACTATAGGTCGTAACGGGGGGTTTAAATTATCTTTATGAATTTTAGGCATGCCCTGTATAGCCGGAATCATAGGGTACTCTACCTCAAGGAATCTGCCCAATTCATGTGTAATACTAAAACTCCTGACCACATGTATCATTGAAAATAATCTATATTTAATTTCTTCCACTTTGTTCATATTAATGACCTGATAATATTTAGCATCACTTAACATTTCAAGCATAGCTTATCGGTATCCCTCCTTATCCATAATCACCACAGGGCCTCCTTTGTCTGCAGGCCTGATGACTATATTAGGGTCATTCTGTAATCTACGTAGAGCTGCTCGGTCCGTAAAAGTAAAATTAGGTCTACTAATTTTGTTCCGACCTTTACTGGTACCACCTTCATTATAAAAAACATTCAAGTCGTTCTCAACTAACCTATAGAATGCTTCAATTAATGGATAGTTATTGAGCATATAAACACTTGTTTTTTTTTTAAATTACGTTTGCGTTCCATAGTATTGTTCCCAAATTCATACTGTAACATGGCATTTCTAAGGAACATTCTTACATCAATCAATACATTAGTCATTCCCTTATTAAGCACATTAAACTCATCAATGTCCAAGTTCCTTTTAGAAATGTTCCATACTAAGTTGTTCCCATCTGGTGCCACATTTTCTTCAGTGACTGATTTGACTGTCTTTCTACTGACAATTTCTGCTTCTGTCTGCCACGGCTAACAGAGCGGCCTCTCTTCACCCCCTTTTCCATAGAAATGGGAAGGGGGAACTGTGGAAAATCCATTCCATTGGGTTGATTATAGTCACCACTCAACCAGGTGGCCTGAGGGACCTTTGGTCGTACCACCTGTTGTTTAACTGTCACTGTATTGCTAATCGTAGCATTACTATTCTGAGTCAGTTCATGATTAGAAATGTTTGAAGGAGGTACTGAAGGGGTGGTACCTTCTATCACCCTTTCAATGGTCAAAGTATTAGAATGCCCTGTTATATTAGAGTTATTAATAGAGTTATGGGTAGCAACGCAATTTTTAACTTCTGTATAGCCTTCATTTACTTTCTCTTTATCTTTTATATTGGTATTGTCTGTACTTATTCCAGTAGTGTTATATCCAGACTTATGGTTTCCATGGGCATTATTTGCATTGTTTCTATTTATATTACCCTGTCCATATGCTTGATTCACTCTAGGCCAAGTGAATTAGAAATGGCACTGAGAAGAAGGAGGTAAACTGGATTTTAAGGCTTAGAGCTGACAGAGGTAAGGGACTGAATGAGAGAGCTTCCCTTCAACCTGTTTTGTAATCACGTAGACTATAGGTTTAATAATCATTTCACCTTGATAGAATAGACCAGTTATTTCTCCTTTCTCTGTGCCTATAATTATTATGTTAGTAAGGCACTAATTCTAATGACATTATATATTTCATATATATTTCATATTCCATATTTCACATCCCCTTTTTTAATCTGAATTTGTTTTATATGATGAATGCATTTTTAAAACAAAAGGATTTTATTTATGTATTTCATATGGTATGTATATACCAGTTTTGTTTAATCAGTTTTTAATTAATTATCATCTAATTAGTCTTATACATCATATTTTTTGAATGGGTATATAAGGACTGAGTTTTGGGAAGGGTGTTTCTTGGTCTGACGAAGCTATTGTGAAAGCGCTTACCTGTGCACACCATTAAAGTTTGGAATTTTATTACAACAGCGAAAGCTCATATTTTATTGTTGCATGGTTGCCTCTGCCGTCATTTTGCTGCTTTTTACATTTTTATATATATATATATATATATATATATATATATATATATATATATATGTGTGTGTGTGTGTGTGTGTGTGTATAAAACTGTACAGAATAGTTGATTGTATATAAAAGAAGTAAAGAAAGGAATATAAAGAAGTAGAGAGAGAATTCCTAAAAAAGAAAGAAAGAAACATATAATGTCAAAAGAAAATTTGGAGTTTAATGGAAGAAGAAAAAGGAAGAATATATTTGTAAAGAAAGATAATTTATGATCAGAATAAGAAGAGAATATTTCATTAATTAAAAGACAACAATATCAAGTACAATGTAAGAGAGAAGAATTGTATCTATATCTTGGAAAAAAATAAGAAATGTAATTTGATTATGCAGAAGTTGAAAAATATAGAAGGGAAATTAATAGTTGAGGTGGATGAGAATAATAAAGAAGTTGTGGATTTTCTAAAAATAACTATGGAGAGAATAGAAAAAATGGAAGACTGAATGGGAATGTGAAAAGATTGCAGAAGAAGGTAATAACAATTTAGAAAAGAAATACATGTAGAAAAGGAAGTATTTTGAAACTGGTGAAAGAAAATTCTTCACCAGGTATTAATGGAGTAGATTATAAATGTTATAAAAGATTGGATGAGAAGCAACTAAAATATTGGCAAAAATACTGACTGAATGGAATGGCAAAGATTTTGAAGAAGATGAAATAAGTGAGGGAGTGATGAGACTAATATGGAAACGGGAGAATGAGAAAATGTAGATACATAGAGACCAAATTCAGTAATGAATATGGATTATAAAATCTTTATTTATTTGCCAATTGTTAACCAGGTTAGTCTGGCTGGGCAGATGCCTTTTTTTTCAGCAGAGACCCAATGAGAAAAGCTCCAAATACAAAATTAAATTTGTTAGAATGAAATACAGATTTAAGCAAACATACAATGAGAATGTGATTCATCTTATACAAATTTTGAAGCAGACAATCTTGAAAATGCATACATTGACATGTACAGGAACAGATTAGAGAAGAGAGAAGGAAGGACATGTATGTGAAAAAGTTGGGCAAGAAGTAGGGAAGTAGGGAAATCTTAGGTACAGAGTGGAGTCTAGTAGGAGAATAGCAGGGAATGGACAGAGAAATGGACATAAAATATACGTGAAATGTATGTAATACAGGAATTAGGATTAAACAAAGGTGCTAGTTACTGAAAATAGAAGTAAAATTTGCAACCAGGACAGTATAAGATGTAAGAAAATAGAGACAGTGGATGAGAGGGAGAATAAGGTGGGGGAGGAATTGCTTCAAGTAGGATCTTTACAAGAGCAGGTCCAGGAGTTGAGTAGATATTCTTTTAGTGCAAGTTTGAAATTCGGAGAGTTTTGGCATGATCTGATATAGAGAGGGAGCTTGTTTCAGGAAGTTGAGGCTGCGTGACTATAAAGACTTTTTCCTATGGATTTATTGGGTTTGGAAATTTAGAGGAGGTTTTGGTCAGAGCTATGAAGCTCCTGGTTAGGGACATAAGGGGAGATGAGAGTTGCTAGTGAAAGACAAGCTAGGGGTTGATGAAGGATGGTATGTGTCAGGTGAAGTTGAGGGAGAAGGAGTTGATTATGGAATTCTAGCCAGTGGAGTTTTTTTAAGGAGAGGCAGGGGTGAGAGCGATAGGGGGAGGTTAGTGGCAAATCTAGCTATTTTGCTATATGTAAGTTCGAGCCTGGTTACCAAATTTTTTGGAGGTTAGTAAAGACAGGGGCAGCATATAGTAGGGTAGGCAAAAAGTACAAGGGATAATTTAGATTCTTGTGTAAGGAATTTTTTATTTCTGTAGAGCAGTCATAATTTCTGGTGGGTCCTTTTGATGCAATTATTGATATGGCTGTCAGATTTTAGTTCATCTTTGAATACCCCAAGAAGATTAATGTGAGACTCAACCTGAATAGTTGTATTATTTAGTGAAGAGACCGAGACTGAAGATTTGAGGTGCTGGAGGCATTTGGGGAGGAAGAGAAGATGTTTAGTTTTATTGGGGTTAAGCGGGAGTTGGTTAATTGTGAGCCATCTTTCGACAGAGTATAGTGTGTCTTAAGTGAGGCTATGTAGGTGGGATAGATTGTCAGGGATAGAGATGATGATAGAGTTGTCTGCATATTGTATGAGTTTTGAGTGGGGGCAGGATTGGAAAAGATAGTTAGTTGTTGTTGTGTCTTTCTGCTTTTCCCGGTTAGGCGTCGCCACAGAGGAACTCCGGTCCACTAATGATTGGCAGTAGATTTTTATGTGCCGAATTGCTGGCCCTGACGCACAACCTTGAATAAAGGTATGCCCATTCACGCATGTCTCCGCACAGAAGATGCTCTAGCTGAGAATCAAACAGGTCAGTGTCTTACTGTGAGGTGACAATGCTACCGCAGCACAACCACCACAGCTGGAAAAGATTATTAGTAAAAATGTTAAATAGTAGGGAACCCAGAATGGAGCACACCAGTTTGAATGGGGAGGAAAGGAAAAGTAGCAGACATCCACTTGACAGATTGAGCTCTGTTTGTTAGGTATGAAGAGAACCAGTTAAGATTGGAGGTAGATAGGTTGCAATAAGCAAGTTTGGAGAGCAGGAGATTGTGAGATACATTTGCAAAGGCCTTAGGAAGAGGGAAGACACTAGTGTGTTATTATTGAGAGAAGTAGAGACGGTGTTGGTAAAGGACAGTAGTGTGGTAGTAGTGCTATGATGAGGACAGAAACTATGTTGGGTTGGGGTCAGGAGATTTTCTTGAATGAGATGTGCAATGAATTGTTTGTGAATACAGTTTTCAAGAATGTTTGAGATAGGGGATAGAATAGCGATAGGCCTGAAGTTTGAGGGGTTGGTGGAGTTACCACCTTTATGCATAGGTATAATATAGGACTTTTTCCAGATGTGAGGAACAAGGTTTTCCTGAATTGACCAATTAATAAGTATAGATACTGGATAGGGAATAGAGGGGGCTGCAAGTTTGAAGTATAAAGGAGGCGGGTTGTCAGCTGAAGAGGTGCATGGTTTAAGTTTATAGAGTAGAGACCTGATAAAAGATGTGGGGATTGGCTTAATTGAGAAGGTAGCTTGGTGAGAGGGAGGAGGAGGGGTGTCATGGTTGGTATTTGTGTTAGGTTTGATTAGTTTTTGTATAGAGTCTATGAAGAATGAGTTTAGAAAAGAGGCAGTTTTGAGAGAGGAGCTGTTTGGGGAGGGTTTGGGAGGAGTAAGGTTTCCAGAGTGTAAGATCTTATTAATGGTACTCCAGGATTTTTTGGGGTTGGAGTAGGGGCTACTCTGAGGGTGAAGGTAAACGTTTCTTTTGTCAAGGTTGATTTGTTTTTTTTTGTTGTGTATTGAAGTTTCCTATAGTGCTGGAGGTGGTTTTGAGTTTATTCCAGGTTTTTCATGCATTGTCTGTCTTCGCATGAGGGAGAGAGTTTCTTTGCTTAACCAATGAGCAAAGTTGGTTTTAATTAGAACTCTTCTAGTAGGGGCCAGGGAGTTGAGTGTGTTAAGGAAGATACTACTGAATTTGAGAACAGCTTCTTTGAAGGGGAGGTGCTGGAGAAATACCACTTTATTAATGAGAATGTTTGATTAAATATATCCGGGTTAAAGTTGGATAGATTGTGACAGTCCCTATATATGTGTGTTTTTGAGGGTTGGGACAGGTGACGCTGTATAGAGGTAGGGTGATGATCACCAAGTGTGTCAGGGAGAATAGAGGGGTTATGATAAAGGTTGAGGTGGGAGGTAAGTATCCAGTCTAGAGTGGAGCTGGTATTTGATTGTTGATTAATACTAGTTGGGGAGGTGATGAGTTGGGAGAAGCCATATAGATTAATGCTACCATTGTGGGAATTGGTGGTGAGAGTATTCCAGTCGATATTGACATCCCGTACAATAATGGTTTCATAGGAGATAGTTTGGGATATCCAGGCTAGAAAGAGTTCAGGTATAGGGGATAGTGTTACCGGGTGGTATGTAGATAGCAGCTATGGCAATCTTTTTTCGATCATTTAGGTTGCAGTTAACTATGAGAATCTCAGCAGGATGTAAACTAGGACCCTCCACCTTTTGAATGAAACTAATACAAATGAGAATAGAAAAAAAATAAAAAATAGAGAAGTGGATTATATTAGATTTCATGTGAAGTATTAAGTAAAATGTTGAGGTTGGTAAAAGAAATAATACATTGTGTAAAAGAAGAAGGAAAGGAAGTAAAAATCATAGGTAGTTATTTACAAAAAGTGTATTATAATATTATGACAGAGTGACTGTGGGGTATTTTAGAAGAATATAATATGGAAAAGCAAATAGTAGGATTGATCAGAATCCTACTATGACAATGGTATAATTAATATTTTCAAAACTGGATGAATAATAGGCAAAAATAATATTAAAATTAAGATGAGGTGTCCATTGATAGTGTAATTTTTGCATTAGTCATGAATGATGTAATGAATATGATTAATAAAGCAATGGAAGATGTGAAATATGTATTTTCAGAACATATTCAAATACCATTAATGATTGTTTATTCAGATGACATTATACGTATTACAAAAATATTAATTGGATGATTAAAGTAATCAGTAAAGCAGAAAATTGTTTAAAGTGGGTAAGTTTAAAAATACACTTTGAGAAAAGTAAAGGTTTTGGAGAGATGGTTTTAAAAGTTGGAATATATTTTAGTAATAAAATAATACACATTTTATGTATAATGTTTGGAAGTTATGAAGACAAGAAAGAACAATGAAAATATTGTTTAAATGAAATAAAGGATGTTATTAAGGTATAGAATAGTTTTACATTTTTAAGTATATTTATTGAATGGCTATATACCAAGTAAGTTGGGTTCAATAATGGCTTGCACATGTGAATTAGAAAAAGGGATTTTGGTTATTTTTTTTAGTTTATTTTGGGATTCAATACTGAATCCATTTAAAAAGGGAATAATATATAATATTATGGAAGAAGGAGGCCTGAATTAAAAAATGTAGTCCATTTAGCATATTTATGTTTATATAAAATATTAAGAGTCAGAATATCTTACAAAGAACGCATAATAAATAAGTTGATACAAAGAAGATTTGAATATTTGTGGCAAAAAGAAGATAGTAATAAAAAAGGGAAGGGGCAAGGAAAAGTGAAGAATGGAGAAGAAAACTAGTAGAATAGAAGGCAAATCTGACACATATAAAAGATAAAACAAATGTATTATATGAAGAAATTGTGGGAAAATCCTTTTATGTTAATCCTTGGGAAAATGTGGATATCAGTATTAAAAAAATGACTAAAGATAGAATGAGAAAATGTAAGTGATTGGATGAGGTACAAGATTTTATTTGGATACGTATGATTAAAAAATTACTAGTAAAAGAGAAGATAAAATATAAGGCAATGGAATTTAGGACTTGTTTAGCATGTTATGAAACATACATTTGCAGAATGAAAAAAGCTTAAGAAATTGTGGAACAGAATATATGGTAATGAAGCAGGGGAAGTTGAGAGGAATAACAGTAGATAATAATGTATGTAGAAAATATGCTAATGGTAACACTGACAAAAAAGACAAAATGTGTATGGTGGCAAAATATCAGTTATGGCAGGCTAGGATAAAATAAATGCTATTTAATAAAAGATGGGATGAGAGAGATTTGTAAAAAGATAAAATTTTGGTTGTGGCAAAAAGGGTGGGGGATAAAGTTAACAAGGAAAGATTATAATTATTTGAAAAAATATTCTCTTTCAATATTTTTATATTTTGACTTGTATTTTATTTATGGTTGAATAAGTTTGGATGATAAGTTTATATTTTAATAAAGGACCCTTACTCTTTGGAGTTGTAAGATGCAAAAGGAAGGCAGCTACTGCAGTTCTGGTAATCCAAGATGGAAGAGAATAAAGCAGGTCAAGTGAATGAAACAGGAGATATGTTTGTGATAGAAAAAGAGAATGAAGAGATGATTGCAACAAAAATACAGGATAGAGGATTTTTTACACTATTAGTGAATATAATCAATTAGGATGAACTGCCCAAAAGAGAAGCTACTTAGAGTGAGATGCTAGATCAAGTTCCACAAGAAGAAGTGACTGAGAGATCAGAGAATGACCTAGCAGGAGCTGAAGAAGAGAAACTCGAGTTATGTCCAGTCAGTGGAATAGTGGTTTCTCATGTTTTTTTTCCTCTGCAACCGGGCTTTGTCTTCCATAGTAACAAGCATACATATACAGATCCATCAAGTAAAACAAAAGGAAAAGAAATGGTGAATTAAAACAGTTTAAACTTTGCAGGTGCCTCATTAACAATGACTAATGGTGTGATAAACAGATATGAAATTATGGGCAAATTTATTTTACCATTATAATTTACTGTTAAAGACAGTTGGATATTCAAACTGTTAAGACTTGAAAGTTTATATGAAGTAAAATTTGAAAGTTTTTCTCTATTTGAACATTTTATTTGTGAATTTGAAAAATGGAATGCTAATACAATTCAATACTTCAGAAATTGATGAATATGAGTTAAAAGCATTATTTATTGTTATATGTTTTAAGTCATGTGATGTTAACAAACATGTATTGATAAAAATGTGTGAACTGCAAAGTATGAAGTATGGGTCACATTGCATGTTAATGAAGGAAATTTCAACATATTGTAAATACTGTGTTGATAAATGGGTAAAAGAGGTTTTGTAAGATATTCAGCCAAAACATGCTCTTATAAAATGATGAATATCATTTGGTACAAGATTGTCCTAGAAAAGATGTGGTTAATATGGAGAGATGGAACATACTGCAAAAAACATGATATACCATTGTGTTGGAAATGTGAGGAGGTTTGACTGTCCCATACTGGAGAGGGAAGGAGAAGAAGCAAACATAGCAGAAAGAAATAATGAAGATGATGTTATAGCAGAAAAGGTTACAGAAAATTTAAGCAAAGGTTGACAGCAATGAAGAAAAAGTTCAAATGGAAGAAATAGAAATGGTGTAATAATTAAATCTACTTGTTTCAGATACATGAGCAAGACAAGTAAGATAAAGAAAAAATGGAGGACTAATAACATCAAAATAAGGAAAATGATGGTATAAGAATTTTAACTTTAAATGTATATAGTTTGAAACTGAAATGAGGTTTACTAGTGGCTTGAGTGGTGTAAAAACTAAGGATGGATGTGATATGCTTATTGGGTACTAGATGAAGTTCTCAAGAAAAAGGAAAGCAAATTGGGGAAGGTTGGGGAGGGGGGATTAATTGGTTGACAGGAAATGAAACGTTCAGCAATAATGAATGCGATTTGATAAAGTAATATGCAATTTTAGAAAGAGAAAAAATGCATGAGTGATAGTGGTGTATGTATATGCTAATATGACAGAAAGAAAACTTTTATTTGAAAATATGTTACTCTGGTATCCTTACTAACTCAATTCAAAAAAGTCTCAGACAGCATTTTAAGACACACTGGTTATGCCCTTGTTCTAATCCTGACTAGCTCCTTTCTATAATTGTGTGACAAACAGTACTTTATACTACATACAAGCTGTGACATAATTGTTAGTTTAGATACTTATATAAGTTTAATAATGATCAAATGTATAACTTGCTTGACTGAACAAGAGTCTGTAAACTGTTTTAACATGTATTGATATTATGATTTTTCCTGTATTATTTTTTCTTTATGGAAATGGACATGTATCCAGTTGGACTATCCCAGTCAACAAATGTAAAATAAATAAATAATAAATAAATCTTAATATGCTAATAGATTTAATAAGATGTGATTTAAAGTAGAAAATATAGAATGAACTGATTAAAAAAATAGTATTTTCAAGTCTGAACTTGATTATGTAATATATTTTACAGAGATGAAGAAAATATAAGGAAGTATGAAAATAATTTATTTCTCAGATCATAGAGCAGAGTTTGGGTAAGGATAAGAAGATAGTACAGTTATAAAAGAAGAGGTGGATATTAAAAGATTAAAAGCAAATTTCAGAAATGAAGAAGTGAAAAGAGAAAAGACAGGTTGTGGAAAGATAATTTGACTATGAGGTATTTCTATAAGCACTGGCTTTACAAGGAAGTAAATATTATGGGAAAAAATAGCCAGATAATTGTTATGGCTAGGCTTGTATAGGCCCTAGGGCCGATAACTTAGTACCAACGTATGAACCTATGAACTTATGATTGTATATAAACAGAAATATAAAAAATATACATAGAAATAGAAAAAAATAATGCAAAGAAACAAAATTAAATATAAGCAGATTATGACAGAATGCAAAAAGGAAATTGAGACAGAAAGTGAGAAAAAAAGGAAATAGAAAAACAGATATTGAGAAAATAAAGAATAAAAATTATGTTATTTAGACAAAGTTATTTTTGCCACAGAAAAAGAGGAACTGTCTCCATATTTAAGAAAAGAAATAAATGCAAGCAGGAAGGGCAGATATTATATAGATGAGAAAGGCTAAAAATATATACCTAAAAGGAGATTATGGAACTTCTGTAAAATGTACAAGTGGATGAAAAAGAAGAAATACCAAGAAAAGAAGAATGAAGAGCAACAACAATATCTGAAAAAAGAAGACATAAGAATAAATGAAGTAGAGAAAGTAAAAATTAAACAGCTTCAGATTTGAATGGTTTAGGATATGAATATCATAAAGAGTTTTAATAAATATATTTACTGACTGGATGATGGAGGTATTTTAGATAATGATATATGTGGTCGACTTGTAATTTTTTTATGGAAAACAAAGACAAAAGAGATATAAGGAAGAGGGGGCCAATAACCTTAGGAAACCTTGATTACAGAATGTTTATGAAAATTATACATAACAAACTACAGAAAGTATTAGAAGAGGTAATAGGTGAGAGGGTCTGTGGAATTAAAGGAAGAAATAGGTTTGAGAGAAATTTTAATAATTGTAAAGAAAGCGGTAGAAATAATTTTGAAAGAGAATAAAGATGTAAGAATGATGCGTGTGATATAACTAAAACATTCAGCAGAGTCAGCCACGAAACACTATGGACAATATTAAAGGTGTAAGGTATGGAAGAAAAAAAGTAAGATAATATAGTCATATTATGTAAACTCATGGGTACAGATTATGATTAATGGCTGGATAGGTAAAATATTATACATTAAGAGAGTGGTAAAACAGGTATGTTTTTACTTGTTTTAATGATGAATGTAATAGTCTAGATGGGTATGCCTGATGTGAGAGAGGCTAGATAGAAAAGAAATAAAGGAGTTGTACTACCATTATGTTTATCTTAAGCAGATGATTTAGTTACAGTTAAAAATGAAGGGTGGGAATGTGAGTTTATCATATGATCTGAGGTTCTATTACAGGAGGTGAGATTACAGTTAAACTGAAATGTACAGAGTTTTGTGTAATAAAGAATGTGGCTGATATCCAATTTACAAAGAAAGAAATAAAGATTTGGGGAGTAACTTTTGAGGTATATGAAAGTATAATAGGATGAAATACTAGAAGGAATAAAAAAGTTGCTGGGTTTGTGGAAGAGTTTTATTTATCTTTTCAGAAAAGAATTATTTGTTAAAATAATTTGTTAACTATAGCACATGTAGATGAAGTTATATATGTTTCCTATACAAACAGAAAAATAAATAGAACTATTTTTCTTTTTATTTGGAGAACAAGACTAAAATCAGTGGGAATGTGGGTAGTTTATAATACTACTAAAGGCAGATTCAATTTAAAAAATCCAGTTATGCAGTAACACATCTAGTTTGGGTTTTGAAGACTGCAAACTAAATTTAAATAAATATGGAAGGAGAGATGTTATAAAGAAGATATAAAACAGTATGTGTTAAAAACAAAGAAAGAAAAATATGGATATGACGGAAGAAAAAGAATACATCAATGAGATGAAATTCTGAAAATTAAACATGAGTTAATTTAGTGGGAAAATAAATAGTGCATGATGATGATAATGATTGTGGAAACATTTTATTTAATATATCCATGAGAGGGGTTAAACAAAAATAAAAGAACTACAATAAAACAGAAAAAGGATATTTAAGAATTTCCACAAAGCAGTGGGCTTACTTTGAAGAATTCTACTTGGTAAATTACTTGAAGTATAAAATTATGAAAGAAAGCAAATATGTAATTTGAAAAAGACAACACAACATTGTTGTTTTGGAAGGTATAAAGAATAAAACTTTTGGGAAAAGTTTAAAAACTAATATATATTGGATGGATTTAGAAATATCAATATAAATATGATTTTTTATGAGAACTATGACAATGTTGGCAGATGCAATATTAATAAATTGGATAAAATATTGGGGGATTCATTATAGTTATCATATTTATTCTGGAATTCAGAGGCAGACTTAACATGAAGATGTGCAGCACAGTGTCATGCTGTCTCTGAGGCTATGTTGCATGCAAATGAGGCAGTCCAAGGGAGAGGCATATGCTATTTAGTCACATGCTTCTTTAATTGCAATATAAGAAAATATTAAGAAAAATAACATAAGCTGTGAAGATACTAATGGAAGTTATAAAATGTGAAGGACAACAGATAAAAAAGGACTTACCAAATAGAGTTATTTAAAACATAGATAATGCAATATATTCTAGTGGGATGGAAGAAGTAGAAAGATATGTAGAGATTACTGAAATTTCTGATTGGAGAGCTGTGTGAGCAAAAATAGGTGAGAATAAGGATATATTAAAAGAATAAAAAGGAATAAAACACATAACTGGTGATGTTACTAAGACAAAAGAAATTAATTTGGAAGGTAAGTAACTATGGGAAGAACATATGTCAGTGAGGGAATTTTTTGAAACTTGGCCTGTATGGTGGCTAGTGTATAAAGAAAAATATAGGAAGTTTTTTTAACTGTACAAAATTGAACAACAAAATAGCATATGAAGACATTTTGGAACAGATTAAATTAGAAATTAAGAAATTAGGATATAAGAGAAAAAACTGTATGGAAAAATGAGAAACGTAAAATCTGTTATAAAGGAAGTATCAAAGTATTTAGGAAAGCAGGTCAGAATTAAAGGAGGAAGAATTAAAGCATTGTAATTTGAGAAGGAGATCACAATGGAAGAAATTCAAAAGTTGATAACAAGGGGAGATAAAGATCAGCAAATTTTATATACTAACTCTTGAACTGTGCTACAGTGGGGATTCCCACAGTACCACAATTATATTGTAAAAAAAGTGAGTACAGTTTGAAGAGCTGATTTTCAATCAGTTGCACCAGATTTTTCACTCATTGACAGAAACACAAATTGATGAAAGGTACTGTTCCCCAAATAATGTAGATATTTGATAAGAAAAGTCATGAGGCTATGTGGGAAATTTTGGAAGTGTAGAAATAGTAGATAACTGAAAAAAATATTATGAAAATTCATGGGTGAAAGCAATGGTGAATAGATGGATGGGAAAAAAATCATGGTAAGAAGGAGAATTAAGCAAGAGTATCCTTTAAGTATGTGTATTTTTGTTTTAGCAATGAATGCAGTTACTTAAATGTTTATATCAGAAATGAATTAAGTATGTTGGAAGATGGGGAAAGTAACTGATATGTTTATCCTATGCAGATGACTTGGTTATTAAAAAGAATAGAGGATAGATGGATGAATGAAAGAGTGATAAAAACTGAAGTTACTAAAAGGTAGGCTTAAAAAAGTAAGAAACTTACTGAAATAAAGATGATGAATGGCATTTATTATAATAAGAAAGTAATTAGTATATTAGATGTTCATGTTTGGTGAATATGAAAACATGAAATAAGTGGAAAGTGAACAATAAAAAAAATAAAAATGTTATTAGCATGGTTGAAAAGTTTTAATGTACTGTATAACAAAATATTATGTATGTTAAATACATATATTCAGGGAAAACTAGCTTATGTTGGGGGAATTTATATGTTTCCATGAAAATTAGAAAAACTGTTGCTAGAATTTTTTTTCAGTTTTATCTTCGGTTATAGACTAAATCGTATTAAAAGAAGAATAGTATATAATAAAATTAAAAAGGATTTAGGATTAAAAAATCATATTTTGTTTGGCATCAGTGCAGTTTTTCTCGGTTGTAAAAAGTATGAAAGGCAGAGTTAAAAAATGGTGGAAAAATTGTTATATGATGGGTATAAAGAAATATGGAAATAAGTAAAAGGGAAAAGAAATTATGTAATTAAATAAATATGTAAATAAGACAAAATTAATGAAATTAAACATTGATTAATGTAGTGAGAAAAGGAATAAGTGGTATGAAAAAAATCATGAAATATTTTTTCTACTATATCCATGGAGTGATAAAACAGATAATATTAGAAATGCTATTAAGCAAAGTAGGGAAAGGTTTGATAAGTTTAATGAAGCTGGGGTTTTTTGTGAAAAATCATTTTAAACAAGTTACCTGTTAAAGGAAAGAAATATAAATCAGCAGAAGAAGGAATGCATTATGATTATAAGGTAGAATAAACTACAGATCACTGTTTTTACAATGTAAAATTAATATTTTTTTTGAGGGGGAGTTTATTTATTTATTTATTTTATTTTACATTTGTTAACCGGAAAAGTCTGACTGAATACAGGTCCATTTTCAGCGGAGGCCCAGGGAGAAAAGCTCTAAATGTACAGAAACAAGTATAAATACAGTGAAATTATTACAGTGAGTTATCACAAAACTGAGATTTGTTCAACGATATGTACACACAGGTATATGTTTTTCTCACATGCACACAGCAAAGATTGGAAGCAAGTAGCTGAGAAAGAAATAGTTAAAGATTTCAGATGAAAAAGGAAAACACATATATTAAGGTGGTTATCATACATGGTGTAGTGTTAACTTTAAATCTTTCCAGTAGGTGGGTGATATACCGAATTTTAAACAGTTAGAGAGTCAGAGTTTTATTCTTGTAATGAGGTTCTCGTTTATGAATTATGTTTGAGTGGGTGTTAGGGTTTGTACAGGGACAAAGCCACTGCATTTTTAGGTATTTCCTAAGGGATTTTCTGAATTAGATAAGGAGGGGTCAGTGGTGAGTTCAGCAGGAAGTAGGTTCCAGTTTTTACCGGCAGAGTTGGAGAATAGTGATTTCACCAGCTGAATTGTTGGTTTTAACAGTTTGCACTAGCAATTTTTTGGAAGAAAAAATAGTATAGATGGGAAGGCTTCAGGGGTATGAATATGGAATGATATGCTGCAGATATAAGAAAAGAAGGACAAAGAAGTTTGATACATGGGATAAATATGTTTTGATGCAATTTGGGGATTATGGAATGGAAGCATTGAAAGATTATTGTATAATAAAAACAGAAAGGATGAGGATGCATTGGCAGAAGTAAGAAAATGGTTGTGTAAAAATCAATAGGGGACAGAACCCAATAAGGTAGTAGAGGAGAAAAAAAGAAGATTATTAATTTTTGTGGTATTAGATTTTCTTTTTGTATTATTGAAATTGTAAGAATGAAGTAAACTGGGTGAATATGGCATTGCAAATAATGTAAATGGTGTTTGCAATTGGCATCATGTCCAGTGTGGAGGCTACTGGGACAGACAATGTGACAGATGAAAAGGAGCAGCAGCAATTGGAGGTGATTAGCACTATAAGCCAAGTAAGCATGAAATAAGTGATGGTGAAGGTGATTCAAAGCATGCAGAAATTGTAAACCTACAGTCAGACGGTTTGTCTGATGATGTTTCGCAGCATATGTGGAAACAAAATTAATTGGCAGATGATTCTAAACTGGCATGTGTGGAAATGATTGAGAATGTTACCCAGGAAGTAAATTCAGAGGTTACTTTGTTGACCAACTCTGCAGACACAATGCATTAGTGAACTGGAAGAACTGTGTTGGAGAAGGATGTACATGCTGCAGAAATACAGGACCTAGTTGAAGGAGTTTGGCAGGGGCAAGAGTGAAAGACCCACCAATAGAGTGCAATGCCCCATTTGGGATGTACCTCACAAGACACTTCCAACAGCTGGAGAGACCACAAAAGTACCTCACCAAGAGGATTACTGGTCTTAAACATTATGTCCTATGCAGCCCGACTGAAAAAACTCCGGCTGTACTCAGTGGCATATCGCTTACTCAGAGGTGATCTCTGCCTGACTTACAAAGCCATGTCCAACTCACAATTGATGGACATGCTCCACCTAAAGAAATCCAAGTCACTGTGAGTCATGCTCTCTAGTGAGCTAAACCTCGCCACAACAATAAATAGAACATGCTGGAGGGATAGATTCTTGTCACAGAGACTCCCCATGCTTTGGAACAAAATTGCAAACTACATTAGGCAGAGCCCCTCACTAACACTCTTCAAGAGAAACCTTGATGAGTGGATGGGTAACAGAAAATACATCCCTGGGATCACTTCATTGGCTCTGCTTGACAGAGGATCAGTTAATTAATCAATGGGGCGACGAAAGCCGACACACTCTGGCTAAGCTTATAAATGCCCTGGGGCAGATAGCCTAGTACCTACCTATGAACCTATGAAATGATCTCTATGTGGCAGTTACAGATGCAAACAGAATGCAGGCATTTAGAGTTAAAGAATGATAACAAATACAACTATCAGTAAGTCTTTTTTACAAACATTACTTACATTCTGAAAGATATTTAACTTGTGATACTATGATTTCATCATTGTGTATAAAAGTGCCAGATTTGAGTGTATTCATTCATCTGGGGGGGGGAGCAGTTTTCAATATTATTATTTTGAGTCTTTCCCTGTAATGTAAATGTTTATTTTAGCTTATAAAACAAAATACATAAGTACCCATGGGATGACTATATTTTTTAGTGCAAAGTATGACTGCAAGAAGGAAAATTACAGTTCAGACCTATAGAGATGGTCTGTATGAAATAAGCATTAAAATATTTGTATTGTGTTTGTAGTTCTGTTTTGGACATGAAAAAATGTTAAGGATAATAGAAATGTGTGAACAGGAGAAGGAATGTGCTATCATTTTGAATGTAAAAGAAAACTGCAAGATATAGCTAGTTTGATTTCAATAGCAGGATTTTAAAACAGTTTGAGATCTTGGTGCCAGCCAAAAACTTTTTTTTTTTTTGCAGGTTAGGTAAGCATGAAAGAAGTGACTGCAATAAACAAATGTCTGTACAATGTAGAAAAAGGACACTCAGTAACGAACTGTAAGATAGAATGTTGCAAGTGTCACAAAATCTGACTCTTTTGGCTGGACTCCATTAAGGAGGAAATTACTTAAATTATATTGATGCTTGGACTATTTCCACTGAAAGGGGTAGGGGTGAATTGAAAGATGAAAATGATAATAATAATTCAGGAAGGAGCCATGGGGCTGAACAAGAGAATGAATGGGGCAACTTCATGTGAAGCAAAACATACAAGAACCTAATCAACAGAATTTAGGAAAATACTTGGAAGTCAGTACTAGAATGATGAGTTAAAGTTGCTATTTCATTACAAAATATGTTTACATTATTATATATTAAAGTTAATGAGAGTGACAATGAAGGGAGATGGAGTAAGAGATAGGAGTTCTACTGGGAAGTCGCCAAAGAAACAAAAAAAAATCAAAGAATCCAAACTGAAAAGGTTGATGAACAGGTTGTGGCTTTAACTTTAAACAGTATATTAACTGATGTTCGTAGACTGATGGCTTATCAGTGGTGTAGGAGCATAAGAGCCAGTGCTGTAAGTTTACTAGATGTGAGGCAGCTGGCTTTAACAAAAACTGTCAGCAATTTAAAATGTTATTGGGAAGAAGAATCATTTTAAATTTGGACACAGATCAATAAACAGGAGTGGCAATGCTATTTAAGAATTCTGGAATTCCATTAGTAGATTTTATAATACTGGAATACTAACATACCAGCATGCACTATTACAGCAATAATCCACGCCTGGGTATGGGTAATGCTGGATTTACCCATGGTTGGTGTGGTTTGGTCACGAGGGCGAAGCCCGAGTGGCCAAACAAAGACAACCGTGGGTAAATCCAGCATTACCCACACCCAAAAGTGGGTTATTGCTATTATACAATGACATTATTTAAGAAAAAAAAATAATTACCTTTCTTAAATAATGGCATTGTATAATGCCTCCTTGTTGCCCTTCCACAGCTGCCTGGTATTCTGCGGCAGTTCTAATGTACTGCGCATGCGTATGCTTACGCAGTATATCAGAGCTGTGGGCGGAAGCAACGGAGAAAGCAAGATCTCTGTTGCTTTTTACAAACTGCCTGTCTATGTTAAAGGAGTTTAACATAAGGAGACAGCTTTAAAAAAAGCAATGAAGAATCACCATTGCTTTTTTTAAAGCTGTCTCGCTATGTTAAACCCATTTAACATAGCGAGACAGTTTTGAAAAAAGCAATGGAGAAAGCAAGATCTCCGTTGCTTTTTACACACTGCCTCGCTATGTTAAAGGAGTTTAACATAGCGAGACAGCTTTAAAAAAAGCAATGGAGAATCTCTGTTGCTTTTTTTAAAGCTGTCTCGCTATGTCAAAGGAGTTTAACATAGCGAGACACCTTTAAAAAAACCAACAGAGATAGGAAGACTTTTTTTAAAGCTGTCTCACTATGTTAAACTCATTTAACATAGCGAGACAGTGTGTAAAAAGCAACGGAGATCTTGCGTTCTCCATTGCTGTAAAAAAAAGAGTTATACTAATGGAAAAAGTCTGAGTGACCGGACCTTTTTCCATTACTATAACTCTGATTTACAATGTGCATGCTGACCAATCAGCGTGCATGTTTTGGAATATTAATGGGGGGTTATTGTATAACAGGTTATGTAATACTAAGAGCTGAAAGGATGTCTTTTGTGGATATACTATAAGGGGTGTGCTGATAAAGCATATCACTTTTACAAATTTAAAGTAGAGAAACTATTTGAAGAGACTAAGCGTTATGCCAAAGTGAACATGGAAATAATAACAATAGGAGGTGAGAGCTGTAATATAAAGAAGCATAAAAAGAAATTAATCAAATATATAGTTACGTTTAAGGAGACTTTGAGTGTTGGTAATGTATAAATAGAAAAAAATGGCATATACATATAAGAGGTCAAAGTAAAAGACTGAAATTGGTTGCATGATTTTCTTAGAAACATTGAAGGGAGGTTCAAGCTGGAAAAGTTTGGGCATTATGGGTAATAATAGAGAATATAGATATTATAAGACAATGGGAAGTGTGAGCGACTGCGGTGGTGCAGCAGTTAGTGTTGCCACCTCACAGAAAGAGGTTCTCCCGTTCAATCCTCAGCTGGGGTGCCTTCTGTGTGGAGTCTTCTTGTCCTCCCTGTGGTCATGTGGGTTTCCTCCGGGTGCTCCGGTTTCCTCCCACATCCCAAGGACATGCTGTAGGTGGATTGGACATTCGAAAGTGGCCCTAGGCGTGAGTGTGAGTGTGAGTGTGTGTGTGTGTGTGTGTGTGTGTGTGTGTGTGTGTGTGTGTGTGTGTGTGTGTGTGTGTGTGTGTGTGTGTGTGTGTGTGTGTGCCTTCTGTGGAAGGTTGGGCACCGTGCTGGCAACTTGACACTGTAAAACTCCACTGCCAATCATGAGTGGACAGGTGATCCACTGTGGTGACCCCTAACTGAGAAAAAGCCAAAAGAAGAAGAAGATAAGACAATGGAAAGAGTAAAGAAACTGATGAGGACAATTGTAAATTATAATGATTTTTACCAAGAATGTGTGCCCTTATGGAAGCATCATAAAATAATTATTCCTTTGTATAAGAACCAAGGATGCAGGTTGTCAGTTCCTTTTTATAAAATGTATCCAAGTAATAGATAACATATAAAAGAAAGTAGAAAAGGTTATATGTACAAGAGAGAAAACAAACTGTGCTAAGATGATGCATGTACTATATATATATATATATATATATATATATATATATATATATATATATATATATATATATATATATATATATATATATATATATATATATATATATATATATTAATGGATTTATAGGATATTGGGTATTTAATGAAGGAATGGGGGGGTTATGACATGAATAGGACTAGAGTGAAATAATTGTTAAAACAACAGTATTTATTGCAAGGATGAAAATAAGAGATTTCTCTCGTATGAAAAAAAGGTTAAAAACAGAAGAAACATTATTATGTGAAATATATCATGAAAATGGGAAAAATGAAGAGGAGAGATAGATATAATGAAAGTAGTTAACGATTATATTACTAAATTGTATAAACAAGAAAGAACATGGGGAATATTTCTTAGAATGTCTCAAAATTTAAAAAGGAAATTCACTGATTAAAGCAAATTATATTACATTATAGAAACTGGAAGACCAGTGGCGGCTGGTGACTTCAAATCAAAGGGGGGCTGCAGGAGACAGCTGATTGGGCGGGGGCCAGTGGGAAGGGGTGTGGCCAACTAGAAAAGGAGGAGCTATACTCAAAACCACAAAAACTGGAACTTTTATTAAATATACTACCCTGGGTGCCAAACCATCATGAAAGAGTCCAATCAAGACAAAATGAAGTGTAGAAGAAAAAAAATATTTCAATGCATTGGCTGCATGACAGCTTACTTAATATCTAGATGGAAACAAAAAGGTTGCAAAGCATAAAAAAATTACTTTTTAAATACATTACTAGAATGCCAGTCAAAGTCAAGTATAAGAAAAATAAGCAGCACTCAACTCAAACCACTTCTCCTTGTGCTGCATTTCTAATTATAATTTATATTCAGCTTTATAAAAGTACCAAGTAACAAGCTGAAAGTAGCAATCTCTGTGATACCCCCACTTGTAAAAATGTTTCTTATCCAAAAACGACCTGCTGCCTGACAGTTATCTACTTGATTCATGGGGAAAACATGATCAAAGTAAAAAATGAACAGCAAACAAGAAACAAGCACAAAATACATTGCTTAAAGGATTACTATGGACCACACATGATTGACTGGCATTCTGTTTAGTTTACGGGTAAAGCCTGCAAAGATGACTGCAAGTCATCAACAAAGGTAATGAGCTTCTTAAAATACTGTAATCCTGTCCTTTATTACAAATACTGTCATATACATTTCAACACCCAAGGCTTATATGTTTTCTAGTTATGCAAGTATTATCTGCATGGCAACAACAAAAAGGCTTTCAATGTTGGTAATTCTTTAACAGTATGCTTATTAAAGCTTATTTGCATCTTACAATCTCAGACAAGCTTACCTGATGGTCATTAAAGCATTGCTACTTAAACACAGAGCAACAGGCACTTTCTGAATAATAAGAAGCATAAATCAACAGTATAAAAATATGACAGAAAGCCAGAACATTCTGCAAAATCAAGCAAGGACAGATGAAAAGCCACTGTAGTACTTGTCTATCTTGGATGGTGGGATACTCTGCACCCTTACACTGCATAACTGCTCCTTGCCTTACTTGGACACATCCAGAGTCACTACATGGGGGTGGGGGGGGTGCAACAAGTATGTCACAATTTGAAATGTCTCTGGCTGACTGTGATGGCCCTGACACATTTGCCATACCTCTCAACCTCAGAGCAAGAAATCTGGACAAAGCCATACATAGAAGTGGGACAAAGGCCCAAAAATAAGGACAATATTTAAATATTGCTCTTATAAACTTTCTAATGGAATAGTAGGTCTTGCATTAGTATGAATTTTCTGAAGGGTATGAAATCTGAAACTCAAATGTCTGTCATTATTTTTTAACTTCAATCTTTAATGATTTGCCTCTAATTTGCAAAACCACAATTTTATGAAAACTGGACCAAAATGTGATGTTAACTTGAGCAACTGACAAAATAAAGGAATCTACATGCATTTCTGAAATAAAAGTAATCTATAACTCTGATTATTAGTTATTTATTAATTGTAAACCCTCCATGTTTTCTTCCAAAATTGTCATTTTGTGGAGGGATTATTAAAGGGAGAGCAACATTTTGAGTCAAATTCGGGGACAGTTGAGTGGTTTGGATATGCCTAATTCTATAAAGCAATTTATTTGCACGTACCTCTCAACCTGTTACCGCAGGAAATCTGGACAAGGCCAAATATATTGGGGGAACATACAAACAGTACTAAATATTGCTCTTATATAAACTTAGTTGATAGAATAACAGGTCTTGCTTTCGCATGGATTTTTCTGGTCTTGCTTTCGCATGGATTTTTCTGAAGGTTATGAAGTCTGAAACTCAATGTCTGTCATTATTTAGTGACTTAATTTCTAAATGATTTGCCAGAAAACCAAAAAATTTATGAGGAACAAACCAAAAATAAGAAGCAAAAATCTATTTGTTCTGTGAAATCTGGACAGTTGAGAGGTATAGTTCAGCCGGAGCTGTAGTTTGCCGCCCTTCCCCCTCACCAAGTCATGGTTGAATGGAGCCTCCCCACTGCAGCCATTCCAATGTCTCATTACTTAGCTATTTTGCCCCATTTACCATAACCATTGTAATGTGTACACTGCTTTACTTCTACGATGATTTGTATTTCATTTGAAAGTTTATTTTGCATTTTACAGCACTAACACTAAGACATCTGCTAAACAATGTAATGCAGTCTCACAATGAAAACAGATTTAGCATTAAAAGTTCTCTGCCCTTGAAACTCACATTCATTGAAACAGCATTGAAATCCACATTCAAAGAAAATACATTTGGCTAGTATAAAGATTAACTTTGGTCTGTTTTCAAATGATAGGCCTCTTGCACACAAGACATACATGTGTTGTGTGAGACACCTTCCTGATTGTATTAAATTATATTCCTTGTATAATACAGTACAGTTGTTAGAGGGTGTTTTAAATTTATTGTTTTGAACATTTTTTCCAGTAAACAATGAAACAAAATGCATGCACCAATAATGACAAAACTACCCAGTTGAGAACATTTCCATAATAAAAGTCTACTCAAACATCTACAATCCACCAGTATCAGTAAATATGTGCAATCTCTGCAGAAGTAAAAGTCATCTATAAAATTCCACATTAAAGAGATCTGTAACTAATGAAGAGGTTGCTGCTAGCAAACAACTTTATATTTCAGTGTTTCATCTACAAATAAAGTGCCTGTATCTTCGCCAAAGAGGACATTCTCAGTAGGGCAGCACCCACCCCCTGTGGGAGTAGAACCCACAGCCTTCTGCATCAAAAGCAAGTACACTACCTGTTGTGCTATTAACAATGCAAGCAGACTTAGCATAAGCAGCACTAAACTTCTGTTTCCCTGCAGCTCTCAGCTCCTTGTAAAATCTATTCGACACTCAATTGTATCTCTCAAATTCACAGCACAAGAAATCTGTAAAAAGCCACAATTTATTGGGGAGGGACAAAAGGCCAAAAACCAGGGGCACATTTTAAACATTGCTTGTATAATCTTGGAAAGTTGCTAATATAAAATGCTGTGTTACCACCATACATTTCACTGCCATGTCTTGAAGCCAGGACCCTGTGCAAAACAGTCTGAGCAACATACCACTATGCCAAATCAGCTGTTTTATGAAAGAGTGGAAGACTGAAACTTAAATGGCTACCCTTTAGTGGATTCAATTCTCACCATAGCTGTCAGCCTCTTAGCACAAAACACCTAGACAAAGCCAATAATGGGGGAATACAGTCCCAAAAATAGGGACAGATTTCAAATCTTCATCTTATAAACTCAGAAAATTGCTAGAATAAAAGGTTTTGTGTTACTATGTACTTTGTAAAGAATATGAAGTCTAAAATTCAAATGCCTGTAGATTTTATTAAACATTTGTTGACCAGGAAAGTCTGACTTGGAACAAAAGCCAATTTTCAGCAGAGGCCCAGGGAGAAATACTGCAGACACGTCTTTGTAACATGGGATGACACCAAAGCAAACCCACACACAAACACAGAGAGGATATGCAGACTCCACACAGAAGGCACCCCAGCCAAGAATCAAACCGGAGAACCTCCAGCTGTGAGGCAACAATGCTACCATTGCACCATCAACTATTTAAGGAATTGCAGAAACCACAGATTTTATGATGAACAGAACAGAACAAAATATGCATGGGTGTAGAGCTATGCATACTTGCTTGTCTCATCTGATGGGGAGATGCATGTGAGTATGCTGAATGCTGCCATTGTCCTTGTTAGCCTGTTATACACATATGAATCTATGGAGCCATGCACATATAGTGCTGTACCTTGCTAAAGACATATTTCTACTGTGATGACATGCCATCCTGCACTGCTTTATTGCTGGTGTGTATCCATAGGTTATCCCAACAGACTCTTGAAACAGAATCAGAAACAGATTTGTGACACACCTGTCATTTTGTAACTATATAGCCATTACAACATCATTCAAGATAAGATACACAAAAGTATGTGGCGTACTTGTGACAAATGCCAGCATACAGTATCTGTCATTAACCACTACATGTGGCATGGCAAAACAACACTGCATTACACAGCTATATGTTAATTAATATAATCATCCTGTGTATTAGACACATAGCTTCATTTCCCTGCATCAATGGCAAGGATGACAGGGATGTGGAACAGGTATCATCACTTGCACAGGGTGTTGTGTTGTGGTGCATGAGGCCTAGTCTGACACAAATGGTTGACAGCATGTGTGTGAGTCAGGAAGCAGGTAAGATGGACCATGGAAAGGTGCTGTGTGTGTCTGTAGGTGACCTGCATTTGACAGTGGTGTGTGAGTGTGTGCATGTACACAGTCAAGCTCAGTGATAGCCCTAAATTTGTATGTGTTGGACAGCTTTGGACTGTACATGGTAGAGATGACAGTTCACCGTCTCCATCACTGAACATGGGAACTGGCTCTGCCAGGAGTTGCACTGGCACCTCCATGCCCCAAAGTCAGAAGTGGTGCTAATACCTGACAGTGACTGCTGCCTGCTGTGATCATGTCCCCCATAGAACAGCCCAGGACCATGTGCCCATGGCCTGCCATGTCATGGTGTGGACAGCACACTGCCCTCTGTAGCACTGGATGTACTGCCACTACGGGAGCATGATTTTGCATAGCCATGTGGATTCTCAGCAGATAGGGTTGCTGACCTGCATTCACGAGTCTGGCACACAACTCCAATCATGGGTCCCATCCAGTCCAAGACCGACATTGTCTCAGCCCACCTTCTGTCCACTGCATCAGTCAACTGATCCAGGGTGTCCCCAATATGGTGGAGGCAGTCACAGATGTCAGACTGTGCTGCATCCATAACCCTAAGCATATGTCTGTTGTTCCATGCAGAATGTGCCTGTGCCTCCATGATGGCTCAAAACATACGCCGAGTGACCCATGATGTGACACCTGCAACAGGTGGCTGATAGACAGCGGGACTCCTACAAGCACCCCTGTCAATCCTTCTGTGTGGGATCTCACCAGCTCCCTGGCTATGGCCGTTGTCTACACTCACTGGAACCATAGTTGCCACACTTTCCTGTTCAATGTCCCCAACCTCTGACTGTCTAATATCTGTGGCCACCAGGGACTGGGTATGTGTGGGCCTACTGACTGTGTACAGCGACAATGGAGGCAGAAGAGGGAATTCTACCTCTGGGACAGATTCAGCCCCCTGACACCCACACCTGTCATCATGACACTCTGAAGAGACACTGACATCAGGTCATCTAGGGGAGAGACACCAACCCCCCGGTCAGCTGTAATAAGAAAGAAAAAAGGGGTACATGAGTGCCTGCATTATTGTGTATGAAAAATCCACCAATACTCATAATAACAAAGACCTGCAACTGTATTAGCAGTCAAACATTTTTCTTCTCCGCTTACTTCCAAAAAAGACTGACTCAGAACAAAATACACATTCAACTCAAGACCTTAACGACAATCACTTCAAGTAAATCAAGTAAAACTTGACCAGTAAAATGTACCTTTTAATTAATCAATATGAAAATATACTTGATAAAACAACACATGAAAACCCAGTACACCTATATTACCAAATATCTTGAAATACCCTTTTCACTGCCTAATTTATTTTCTTGTCAACCTTTTGTTTTTTAAAAGGCATTTTAGAGTAATTGTCTCATTTAAACCAGGAGGTGTATCTGCTCTTATCTGTCACTAGCAAAATGTTTCATTTTGTTCAGCTACACTCCTGTGATTACTCCCTGTAAGATCCTTAGGTACCTGTTCCAGACTGGAAAATAAAATCATTCTACTCTGTTTACACACAAAAGTATGTTTAAATAGAGCATTATTCTGGCTCTTAACTTTAATAGAATATAAATGTTCCTTAACAAAACAGTGTCATGCTTACCAGGAGCAGGATCACAGCCTTGCCAATACCTGACTGACCTGTGAAATGTTGAGGGTGAGGCAATGTTAGTACCAACACATGTTGCAGCACAACAAGGTAATACTTCCATATATCTCACATTTACAGTAGCTACTGTGTTACTTGTTGTATTGGTCACATTCTGATTATGAGAGTACAACTGAGGTTAACCTCCCCCCAAAGAACAAAGATCTGACACCCATGTAACACTGTACAGCCTGACACACTGACTGCTACAGTATTACAATGCTGATAACAGTAAGCCTACCTGCATGCTCCTCTGCTGTGGAAACTGCAACATCTAACTCCACGATGTATGGTGTGATGGATGCCTGGGAGTTGTCATTTGTGCCTAGGTTCACCAGGAATTCCTCAGTGGCTGAGAGTGGTTGTTCCGTAGCAGGCCCTCTACAGGTGATGGCATGATCCTGGCTATATCTGCTGCCCTTTGTCATGCAGAATTGATCATGCCCATTGCGTGGTGTCAAACCTTCTCATATGTTCTGCCCTAAAGGCCCTTGCCATGCACATCACAGATAAGGTCTGCCCACAATGCAGCCCGCTGTTCTCTGTTTTGCCTCCCCCTCCACAGTAGGATGTGATGATGTTGCCTTAGTCCTTTAAGTATAATTTCATTTTCCAATCAGAGAAGGGTGCATGGCATCTAGGGTACATGATTCCTGAAAGACAACGAAAGGTGAACACATTACAGAATCACATATATGAAAGTACACTATGTAGAGATACAGCAAGGACAAAATGGCTGGCACTATTCACTGCTTGCTCACACATGTCATACTCCACAGTGGGCAAACATACTAAGTGTGTGGATACAACTGAGATAGTAGCAATAGTCAGGTATTCCCGTGTGTGCCATGACAGATACTGCTGTATGATCATACACCCAACACTCAAGCCTTCTATGGCATGTCCCCTATGAGCAATCCCCCGATAATATGTCATAAAAAAGTGCTACACAAATAGCAGTGTGCTATTACATCCACTATAAATATAAAGTCCAATGAGACCAGTGTGCCACAATGATAAATGACAATGCACCATTGACTTATTGTATGTCCTGTGTGGTGTAAGACAGCAGGAGATCAATGGCATGTCAATATCATGTGTCTAAGACAGGCTTAATGTTGCAATTACTATTCTCCATAAGTCTATTTACCCATCTGCATCCTGTTGTACACAAAATCAGTTACATACCTGATGGAGTGCACTACTCCTCTGTTGATATGTGGTGATACTAAAGTTTACACAAAGGTGTGCTCTGTGTGAAGAAAGTCGCATACAGAATGGTTCCCATAGCCAGCTGCTTGCATTTTAAACATGCTTCTCATCAGCAGGTGATTGCCTCTAAACCAATCTGTAGGTCTGAAATGTTAATTGCAGCCAACACAGCTGATTTGCACTATCATCAGCCAATGACATGCAACCACTGTACAATATATAAGGCCTCCTTGTAGATTAAGGTCCCTTGCTGATATGTTGTGCTGGACAATACTGGGGTGAGGAGACTACATTTTTGCAGAGAGTAGGTCTGCAGCAGAAACCTTTACATAGAGATGTGAGTGCTACAGGCTGTAGCTGCTGCTGCAGATAATAGACGTAGACAGAGAGTGTGAACAATTTGGAGGACAACAAGCTGTAGGAGTAACTGTGAGAGCTGTGTCAACCTTGTTGTAGAGGCAGAGCCAAAGTGAGGCTACTCTTTCCACTCCAGTTAAGGCATGTGTATGGTATCATTAACAGAGTATTAGGCAACATGTTTGGTGTGTCCTTGAGTAAGATGGGGTACAAATATAAGTATATGTCCACCGTTTGGGCAACTGCCAGGCCATGTCTTGCAGTCTGGTAGTAATTTGCAGCATGTATGAGGGCAGGCCTTGTTACAAGCAGAGACTACCGATGTGTATGTTAGCTGTGCAGCTGTGATAATATGCACAGTGACTTTGGAAGGATTGCGTGGTGCACTCGGACATTAGTGGCCCTCATTTTCAGTGCCTGTGTTGACATTCTCTGTGAATGTGTATTAATGCATGATGTGACACTTATGTACATACAGTTTTGTTATAGGGATATGTAAAGCATGTTCCTACCTGCAGGTCTGTGACTTCCATCAGTGAAATGCAGACATGTCATTTGAAATGCATTGTGTGGATAAAGAGTGGATGACTCGGTCATTAATTGCTGCCTTTACAGTACTGTACATTCACTTCTACACATCACTGGATTTAAACCCAGGCCTGTGTGTGGCATAATTTACTGTTCACAAGGCAATTAACAGACTGATCTACTGAGTCACTGCTTCAGCAGGTGTATTTGCAAGATGTATGTGCACACATATAGGCTGACATACATTTTCTACATCTATCAGTATGTGCATGGCTTTATATGGATGCATGTATATGGATGCCACCCAGTTTTCTAATCCAAAAAAGTTCTGGCACGCTAAGAACAGTATACTCTATCCTGGTAAACCCTCTACCCTCAACCCGTCCCTGACAAAACCCATCTTGAAACTGCCGCTGTTCTATATCAGAAAACTAAACCCCCCCACCCCGACTACAGTCAAAAACTAACTTTAACCCCCTCAACCACCCAGCCCCAGTCAGCCTTCTCCCTGAAACCTGTTTCCACTGTCTATATCAAATCCTTTCTTCTATAATTGAAAACTTTCTTACCCTTTTTAGATAACCTACCCCCACAATTTCTTAAACTTGCTACTAACTCTATAAAATATCCCATCTCAGTTCTTAATAACCATTCTATCAAAGAATCCTGAGTCCCTGAGATCTGGAAATCCTTCTATATTATTCCACTTCACAAGGGAGGTAACTCTACTGAACCTACCAATTACCGACCAATAGCCATCCTTTCCCCTCCCTCAAAAATTCTCGAGAAATGCATTCATTGGTAACTTATGTCCTATTTACTTTATGAAAACCTCCTTATCCCCTCTGAGCATGGATTTAGACCTCAACACAGCACATCCACAGCCCTGCTATCTTTTACCCAGACTGTAGCAGAAGCAAGGGACAATAATAAACTTGTATCATGTGTGTTCCTCAACCTCTCTAAAGCTTTCAACACTGTCTCCCACCCTAAACTCCTCTCTAAACTATCTGAACTTAACCTCTCCACCTCCACTATCCTCTGGTTCTCCAGCTATCTCAACAACTGACATCATTATGTTAAATGGCAGACTTCCTACTTAACCCTTCTTACCTATCCAGACTGGTGTCCCCCAAGGATCCATCCTTGGCCCCCTTCTCTTTAATATTTTCACTAGCAATCTTCGCTCTGTCTGTACCTCATCTTCACTAATCAAATATCTGGATGATTCTACCCTTATCACACTCTCTGACCACCCCACTGACCTACACTTTGTCACATAGACGTCCTTTAATATCATCGAACACTGGCTAACTGACAACCAACTAATACTTAAAACCAAATGCCTCCTTTCCTCCCCAAATCTTTATCCCATCTTAAAACATCTTTCAGTCTCTCTCCTTTTGACAACACCAATATCTATGCAGACCCCACTACAAAACTTCTAGGAATCACTATTAATGACTGATTGAAATCTGACCATCACATCCTACAGTCCATCAAAAAGACGAATCAAAAACTAGGTTTACTGTATAGACACAAAACATTCTTAACTAACACCACTAGGACCTCACTTGCACAAGCCTATCTTCTCCCCTGCCTAATATACACTTTCCCTATATTCACACACATCCAAGCAAATCTCTTAAACAAACTAGAACAAACCTAAACAAAATAGCCCGATTTGCCTGTAATCTCCCCTACAAATCCCATCACTGCCTCACACTAAAAAACTTCAGTGGCTTGAGTTCCCACAACTACTCCAACTTTCACAGCTACAAATTCACATTCTCTTTTCTACAAACCTGAAAATGGTCCCTCCCTGTTCACCCTCCTATCCCTCTACAAACCTACACAATCTCTCCATAGCACTGACCAAGCACTACTGAACATCTACAAGTCCAGCAAAACCATATCCAGTCTTCTCTCTTGTTCAAATAAGAACTGAAAAAATACCTAGCCAACTCTCCCTCCTGCAACTGCCATCACCCCACCTAATCTACCACTGCCACACTAGAACTATTCCCTTCATACACCATATAAACTACACTTAAACTCCTGTGAATCCATAGCTACACCACTGAGCCCACATTTTACTTATTTCCCTAGCCACCTCAACTCTTTCCTCCTCATTTCCTTCTCTCCACTCTAACTTTACCACCTCGCCTTCCATTCCACCCACTATAACTGACACAACTGCCATTCTTGCTATTCTGCCTCTTCAATTATTCTCCACTCTTCTCTACACTCCACTTACTATTCTATTTTATTCCACCAACTCTACCACTATCATTTTGTTGTTGTCCATGCACAAAATGCATGTTTTTAATGATTTCTACAAGCCATTAATGTTGTTACTCACATGTCTCTTTATCTTGCCCTTTTTAATGTTCCTAAACTTGCAATGTAACTTGGTGTGATTATAATATATGTGTATTTTTTGATATCCTCTTTTTTATCATGTGTTTGTGGAGCTTTGTCGATACTTTTAATGATCATCTACAAGGCATTAATGTTGTTACTCACATGCTTTTTTTTTTCTTGCCCTGTTTATGTTTTCAAACTTGCAATGTAACTTTGTTATGATATATGTATGTTCATTTTTGGCATCATCTTTTTTATCATGTGTTTGTGGAACTTTTCTCCTCAGGACTCCACTGAAAATGGACTCCCAGCCCAGTGGCTTAACCTGGTTAACAAAGGACAAATAAATAAATAATGTTTGCATCAGGGTCGCAGTTGAACATGTATTTAGCCATTAATGCCTTAGCAGGTGTCTTTCTAGATGTTGCTGCTGAAGGGCACATTTACCTGCTATCACAGGCGTCACTTACATCCGTTATTGTTTTTCACTTTCTAGTGGTGTACTATTGCACCACAGTCCAAGGCACACTCCCATTTTTTCCATTACTTTTTAATCAAGTTTGTGCGATGCAGTGCGGTGCGCAGCTCCTCTGAAACATGCTTAATGACTTTAACTGGCAATTGCTATGTTTTGTTTAAACCACCTGTTAAAGTTGTGTGGCCTGTCAGGTTAATGCAGTGGTCTGCAGGTGCGGTGTTCTATGATTCAAAACATGGGACAGGTGTTTATTTTGTAAGTGTGTATTACAAGTTTAAAAACACATATAGTCGAATATAGCTCTATTAAGCTGAGCTTAGCGAAGGTATGTGAAGCAGAGTGTCATGCAGCAATGCACCAAAAAATATAAGGAAAAGAAAAATAAGGCGATAGGAAAGTGGTGAAATGGGGGGCAAGCAGGGAGAAAAACATAGTGAAAGGCAGGTAGGAATGTGCAGGAAGCATGTAGGAAAGAACCAGCTGTGCACTTTGACAGAATTTGTACATGAATTTGAACTCTCAACCCCAGAGAGAGGGGTGAGGACAACATAACTGCATTGTCAAGCCAATTGGACCAATTATGTGTATCTAGTGGGCATGTGCAAAATGGAGAGCTATATATGGGATGAATTTTTCTTTGGGGACAGGTGCCCAGTTTTTTTTTTTAAAGGTAGGAGTGGAATGTTGGGGAAGGGACATAGGTACTTGTGGAAGAGGTAAGTTTGATAGGTGAGGATGCATTTGGAGACCAACAAAACAGACAAAACAGCAGACAGGGGTGGTCTGTGACACATGAGGGGGGAGAACATCTTGGTTAGTGAGGGTGTTGTGGAATCCAAGTCCCATGTTCTTCCAGATGACAGCAGCATGAATCACATCCCCACCCATGGGACTGTCGGCACATCATCTTCACTGCCCCAGGGTGGCAGTTCTGGAGGCTGGGCACTGGGGCAAGGCTGCCCCACCAAGTCGGTCAGCATGTCTTCTATCCGGCGCAGGTGGCAGTCAAACACATGGTAGACTATCCCACGCACCAAGACCAACAGCTCATCCTGGGTGACGACACCCCCTCCACCACTGCTCCCAGAGGGGGGTCCTGTCCTGTGGGGGGGTACTACTCAAAGCCACAGATAGTGCAGGGGCAGCAGAGGGGGCACCACTGGTCTGGGTCCCAAATGTGGTTGGACCAGGTGTCATGGCCGGTTGAGGCTAGGTAGGCAGTTCAGCCTGAATTGGCCTACCTTGACGTGCTTTGGTAAATAATAACCAAACCATTGTTAGCATTAACAGAATGGAGCATCATTTTTAATTAATCCATATATATATTAATGTATATTATGTGTAAAAAGTCCATGGTACCCAAAGAAGGGAAATCCAGCCACAAAATGAATAAAAAATAACTTTATTCTGATGAACCAAATCACATTAATGTTTCTTAACAAACTCCACAAATACGTTTTCATTTAAAGTAC
Source organism: Protopterus annectens (assembly GCF_019279795.1). Lineage (NCBI taxonomy): Eukaryota > Metazoa > Chordata > Ceratodontiformes > Protopteridae > Protopterus > Protopterus annectens. The sequence goes on from NC_056747.1 coordinate 921,485,839, forward strand.
TTTGTCAGTGTGAGCTGGCAGTTCTTTTGTACTGCTGCTAATGAACCAAGATCCAAACAAAGGCAAGTTTGTCTTTAAGAAAAACACTCAGAACTGACCAAGAGCTGCTGTGAAGCTAGAGACTACACAGAGAGAGAAAGCAATATGAAGCAGCTGGAGAGAAGAACATGACAAGAAAGTACTTCAATAAACTATAATTTTAACTTTCTGCATCTGATGAAGTACTTTAAATGAAAATGTATTTGTGGAGTTTAAGAAACGTTAATGTGGTTTGCTTTGTTGGAATAAAGCTGTTTTTTACTCATTTTGTGGCTGGATTTCCCTTCTTTGGGTACCTTGGAATTTTTACTGGTGATTGTTTGGTACCTTGGCATGCTTTTTTATGTATATTATGTGTATCACAACAGTAAATAACATAACAGACAGTATGTTTACAGCATGCCAGTAAGAAGTAAACCACAAGGCAAACAAAACAGTTTAACAAAATACGTTATTATTGAATCATAACACATAGCAATAATATATCACATTTTGCAAAAATATAGTGTAACAAAATATGTTAACATTAAATAATAATAATAAATAACAATAATAAATAAATGAATGTAAGAGGTGGGCAGAGAGAGAGAGAGAAACAATCCATTACTGACAATTCAGACTATATCCCTGAAAGCACTGATAATAACTACTCTACAGGTGTGTAGTGTCAGTTTTGAGTACACTGACTACAATTCTCCTATAGCTGATGTAGCACATACATACCTCTCAAGCTGTTAGCATGAGTCAGTATGGTCAGAGCAGTAACAAATACAGGTACAGAACTACACAGAACACTTTCCTGTAATGTGGAATTCTATAACTGCCAAGATGTTCTCTAAGTGGATTTGGACATACATTGCATTCCAGGTAATCATTTTTCTGGTAATCCTGTGACTGACTGATTAGGCATTTTTAATTACATTACATGAAATTGTGACAATTGAGCATTATGTTTGTGTACATTACATAAACTAGACATCCATCATCCGTTAGTTGGCAGGCCTGGGAATAGAACCCAATAGCTATGACTGCAGGGGACGTCTGCAAAAAATGTATCATTGACTGCATCAGCTTAGTACAGACATACAAGGAATACAGCCGTTCTGGGAATATGTAGACAGATGTATTTAGGAATCAACAATGCTGCTTAACACTTTAGTGGTATTGCTGATAAGTGTCTGTGAAATATTAGCACAGTCATATCTGCTCATAACATGGGCTACCTCAGCCATATATGTTTTATTCCTGGAGTGGAAGAAAAAGACAGCATTATGCGACTCAATTCATTTTGCATTCTAGAACTATTACAGTGCTGTACTTGACTGCAGTGACAGTAGAAAACACACTGTCATGGCATACAGCCACACTGCATTTATTGAAACTGATTTCTTAGGAATCAACAATGCTGCTTAATGCTTTATTGGTATTGCAATCATATCTGTTCATAAAATGGGCTACCTCACCCATATACCTTTTGTTCTTGGAGTGGGAGAAAAAGACAGCATTATGTGACTAAATTCATTTTGCATTCTAGAACTATTATAGTGTTATACATGACTGCAATGACAATAGATTACACATGCATGGAATACACCCATACTGCATTTATTAAAACAGATTTCAATAGGAATCAACAATGCTGCTTAACATTTTATTGGTATTGCTGTTAATGTCTGTGAAGTCCACACAATATCTGCCCATAGAGTGGCCTACCGCACCCATATACCTTTATTACCTGAAATAGGAGGAACAGAGAGCATTATGTGACCAATATTGACCTGGAGACAGCCTTGGATCATACTGTTAGTTAAACAATACAATTTGCAGGCCATTAGTTTTGCATTCTACAGCTATTACAGTGTTACACTTGACTGCAGCAACCTTACCACAGACAAGCAATGCATACAGCTCTACTGCAATAGTTATGACAACACAATCCTACTGTGCACAATTTTGCTTAATGTTATTTGTATTGTTTATTTTTTATTGCAATATAGTTGTTATTGTTCATTTATTGCACTACAGCTCTAATTGCCAATGTATTGCCCTACAGTGCTACTTGCCCATTTATTGCACTACAGTTTTATTGTGTATACTTATTTACAGCAAATGCTTTACTCTTTCTTGCTTATTGCACTACAGTTAGCATAATTAATCTGTACATACCACACTCACAGTGCAATCTGGCCAGATGCATGGCATGGGACTCGACATTGAGTCCTATCAGCTACAGCTGTTGGGAGAGAAGCACACCATTATGCATACCAGTTTTGCAGACATTCAGCTTGCATATTGGTAAAACAGTATAAAACATACTTACATATTTGTGGGAGCATTCCCTGCCCTGACTTCTTGGATCCAGGTGTCCAAGGTTCCCCTCTTTCTCCTCTTCAGGTCATCATCATGGTGATGACACTGCTCACCTGTGTGGGGGATACCTGTAACACTGATAAAATCCTTGGCCAGTCAGTCCCAGGCCTCCGCCTTACACTCCAAGCCCTGGAAACTGCCCTGCAGCAACCTGGGTTCATGATTTTTTACCAGAAACCCAACAAAGACCCTGGACTCCTGAATAGCCCATATCTGCATCCAAAAGCGAGCAACTTCACCAGCACCACCTGCCATATCACCAGTTCATCAGACTCCAAAGACTGTTGCAGAATTCCTGCCTATTGGGCATAATATAGGCTGTTTTCCCACCCTTACACGTCATTGAGCAACAGTCATAAAAGCACCATGTTGCTTAGCAGCGTGCAAACCAGCTAATCACAGCTAAGCAGTGTGAATACTCCCACAACTGAGGTTTTAGATAAGCTTAGCACCACACAAACAAAAGTAGCCATTAGCATAGGCTCATAGGAGATTACTAGGCTAATGGTTCTGGGGCCCTTACAAGCCTAGCCAAGAGTTTATCCCCCAAAAAATGAAATTACAATCAGCACCTGTTGCCCCTGTTAATGAGGGACACAGGTGGAACCCCTGGGACAAATTTGTGGCTGCCCATCCACTCATTAAAGTTGGGCTTGAAGTGGGTCAGCAACGTATTTTGTTTGACGTGTATGGGGAGTCTATTCCAGAGACAGGGCAGCCTCTGGGAAACAAACCCGTCTCTCTCCAGCAGGTTTTTTGTTAATGTCAAATATTAGATTTAATCCTTTTTGATCGGGTGCTATGTGAGGAGTTAGACTTACAGATATGGAGCATGTCTATTAGAGCAGGGTCTTGTAGGAGAGACACAGATCACCTCTGAGCAATCTGTACAATACAGAGTAGAGTGATAGTGATTTGAGCCTGTCCACATAGGACAGGTGTTGGAGGCTATGGATTCTCTTTTTGAGGTATTTCTGTCACCTTTCCAGTTGGTGCAGGTATTTGGAGGGGTGTACTCAATTATTGGCCTAATGAGGGATGAGTACAGAGAGGTATTAACCTCCTTTTTTTGGATGCAATCCCTTTACTTATGAGATGAACCAAGTAAAAGGCTTTTCTGACCACTGCCGCTACATGATGATCAAATGTGAGATTGTTGTCAACTTGTGTACCCAGGTCTCTCACCACAGGTTGTGTGCTTAGGGGGTTGCTGCTAATGTGGTAATCAGTAGGGGCCATGTTTTTGCTGAATTGTATGATGATATATTTTTTGCATTTAACTTAAGGCCATGACTTTGGCAGCAGTCATTTGTTGCTGTGAGACCCTCTTGAGTACCATATTTCACAAATGTGTTTTTAAACTTAAACATATATAATAAATTAAACTACAGACATGTTATCACTGCCACAGTCATGAACCCAGGACCTATTAAGCATTAGGCTGTATCTATACCCATTTAGCTACTTGGATATTATGAAACCTTGTATACTTTCACATATACTACTTGGCTACCTGTTAGCGTTGCTAATCACCGTGATGCTCCGATAGACCCAGACATGCATATATAATTAAATCCAGTTTCTATTTATAGATGTCTAGCATATGTCGGCTATGTATGTATGAGCACCACTTGGCTCTGCGATGCTCCTTGCCATGCAAACAGCAGTTTAAAAAAACAGAAAAAAAATAAGAAAAATATGTAATTATGATAATTAATGACACCCAGTTTCTATTTTTAGATGTCTGGCAGATGTCAGCTTTCTGTATGTGAGCACAGCTTGGCATTGCTGTGCTGAGCACCGCACAAACATACAAAAATGGAAGAAAAAAAATTAAAATAAAATATTACAACATTTGAAGCAATTCAAAACATTTCAACAGTAGTGGGGAGCTGTACAGGAAGCCTCACCCTGTATTTATCTACAACAACAGGTATCCTCTACACTTCTGCCTACACTGATTCAATATCCTTATTCCTATGCTCTCCCTTGGCAGCGCACCATCATTAATATGCATGGCGGGCTGCCAAGGAGAGGGCTGTGGCCATGTACATGGATACATTTCATGTAGGCTCTACACGGTACCTACAAAAATTTTATGAAATCCTGGGGAGTGTATATTTATACATATGTGTGTGTGTGAGTATAGTATAATCATCTTTGAACTGATAAATGAAACATTATCTGCAGAAATACATAATGCATTCTTGTTTGGAATAACAGGAAGAAGCAGTCAATGAGACAGACATAACAGTTTTTTGAGAAGTTATTGCTTATCCATCGTTTCTGGAACATATACGTTTGGAATCATCAATAGGTGTTCTTTCAACTTAGTTTTGAATACTAGGAAGTTCATAGGTTCATAGGTGTGTACTAGGCTAATGGCCCTGGAGCCTTTACAAGCCTAGACCATAAGATTACCCTGGTATCGTGCCTCCCAACCTTATTTCCTAGTGCCTCTGTTGAGTAGAGCCACTGAAGTGATCCCCAGAGTGAATTTTCTATTTCCCATCCACTCATCAAGATTTGTCTTGAAGAGGGCCAGTCAGGTGCTCTGCTTGACATGTATGGGAAGTCTACTCCATAGCATGGGCAGTCTCTGGGTTATGAACCTGTCCCTCCAGCATGTTCTGTTGATTGTGGTAGTGAGGTTGAGATCTCTGGAGTGTGTGGTGCAGAGGGATTGTGATTTCTTTAGATGTAGCATTTCTAACAGAGCTGGGTCAGACATGGTTTTATAAGTCAAGCAGAGATGGCCTCTAAGTAGGTGATATGAGACAGAGAATAGTTTTTTTAGTCTGTCCATATAGAACAAGTGTTTAAGGTCTAGGATCCTCTTTGTTGGTACTCTTTCGGCCTCTCCAGTTGTTGCAGGTGTCTAGTGAGGTACATGCCAAATGGGGCATTGTACTCGATGATTGGCTTAATGAGGGAAGAGTAGAGGGAGGCAATGACCTCTTTCTACCTGGATGCAAAACCCTTAGTAATGAGATGTGCCACATAGAAGGACTTTCTGACCACAGTGGCAACATGGTAGTTAAAAGAGAGGCTGCTGTCAGCCTGTGTTCCCAGAACTCTTATAATGCCTTCTGTGTTCAGTGGACTACCATCAATGAGGTACTTCAAGGGAACTGGGTTTTTCCCAAAGGGTATGAAGACACATTTTTTTGCATTGAGCTTAAGGCCATGGTTCTGACACCAGTCGTTGGTCTCATTGAGGCCCTTCTGTAGGATGTCAGCATCACTTGGGGAGTTAATAATAGCTCCCAACTTGCAATCATCTATGAACTTTGACAGCCAGAGTCCCTTCGTGTTGGCCTGGACTTCAGAGAAATAGATACCAAACAGGAGAGGACCCAGGACTGAACCCTGTGGAACTCCACTCATGACTGGTCGGCAGTCTGACTTGGAGTTAGCTATGTTCACACTGTGGGTTCTATCTGTGAGCCAGTTTGCAACCCACCTAGTGATATAAGGGTTGATGCCTAGCTTAGTAAGTTTTTCTATGATTCTTGAGTGGGGAATGGTATCGAAGGTCTTGGCCAGATCAAGGTAGGCTGTATGAACCACTTTACCTTCATCCACAGCTCTGGTGACTGACTCAAAGAAGTCAACCAAGTAGAGCAGGCATGATCTACCCTTCACAAAACCAAACCGTGCAGGATCCAGAGTTTGGAGATTCCCTATATCCTTGTTTATTAGGTCCATGATGATGCGTTCCATAGCTTTACATATCAGACTCATCAGGCTAATGGGGCAATAGTTCCCAGGGTCTGTAGTTGCTCCTCCTTTGTGGAGAGGGATGACTGTAGCAGTGCACCATATGGTAGGAAAAAAGCCCGAGGTGAGGCTGTGATTGAACAGGGCACACACGTGAGGTGCCAGTTCACTCTGTAGTTCATGAAGAACACAACCAGGGATACTGTCAAGTCCCATAGAAGCTGTATTCTTGGCCTTGGACAGTGCTGTTTTAACCTGTGCAGCAGTAATACTGGGTGCCTGGCAATCTACTGGTATTGTAATTGGTCCTTTGGGGGGGGGGTAAAGTTAGCAGTGAATCTGTTCGCCAGTATATTTGCAATATCTGTTGGCTCGGTATAGGAGATAATATTGTGCAGTAGCTCAGAGCAAATCTGGGTATTGCCATGGAGATTCTTTACATAACTACAGAAGGCTTTGTGGTTGTCATTACTATCTGCTGCAATTCTGTTTTCATAGCTAGCTTTAGAGGATTTGATGAGGCTGATAAGGGAGTTTTTCCAGTCTTGGGACTTCACCTTATTCCACATCAGTTTCCTCCTTCTATTGTAGAGTTTGTTTATGGCAGGGGTCCACCAGATTGACTTCCTTTTTTTTGTTGTGTAACACTGGTAAGTTACTGGGCTGGACATTACATGTAGCCAGTTTGAGCTTATGTAGTGAGAGTGCAGAATCTGTCAATGGACAGCTTAAAATCATTCAGCAAGAAACTTACTCTCTTAGGAATAGGTAACAGTTTGTCTTTTCAGTAGTAATACCGTTGTCCGTTATTTTACTTCATCTTTGTTTTTAGATGACCGACATTTCATTGAATACATGCAGCAAGAAATAAAATGCAGTTTCACACCAGTAACTATTTTTTTTTCCTTTTCTTCAACAGTTCTTGTTACACTGATCTTGCTGCTTGCTATCCTTCTGATTGTGCTGTACGTATACTACCATCGATATAAAGGGTCGTATCACACCAATGAGCCCAAGATCGTAGAGTCCACAAGTACAGCCAAGCCATTTTCACTAAGGAAAGATAAAAACCTCCCTCAGATTTTGGAAGAAGCAAAAAATGAATAATTTCCTAATTCATTTAAATATACCACATTGATGTTAAATTCAGACATGATATCCTCTGGGAGTTTTTTCCTCTCAGAATAGTAAAACACATAGTTTGGTAGGTAAATAGCAGAGAACTGGTTACAGTTTAGCAGATAAAATTAGCCATGAT